>NC_136821.1:14543522-14666387 GCF_951394365.1 Tetrao urogallus | reverse complement strand
GTGCCCCCATCAGTCCCCCAGACGACCCTACCATAACAAAGCAGCACAAACCATGGGCAGAGCTGCCAGCAGAGCCAATGTTTACATGCCACCCTACAACAACAAAGCCACATGGATTGCTCTCTAAGGAGGCCAGAGCTGCCCTGGCAGGGAGGTAACCTTACACAAATGCCCCCCACCCCAATAATTCCCCAGCAGATGGGGACAGTGGGGGCAGGCAGGTTTGCGCTTTGCCCTGTGTCTTTGTCCCCACACCAACCCAGCCACAGAACAGGTGCCACCAACCCCCCACCCGGCATGGCTGGTCCCAAGTGGGGGTTACCGAGCCTGGCCCCCCACCCGTCCTGAGGGTACCTGGGGAGCGGCAGGGCTGGAGAGTTGCTCCATGCTGACTGCAGGGCAGCGCTGCTATTCTGGGCCCGCGGCTGGCCGGGGCCTGGCAGATAGGGTGTCACTCAGCAATGCCAGCCATGCCCCCTCCAACGGCGGGGGGGGGGGGCACTGCCACCAGGCAGCACCCATAGCGTCACCCCATCATCTGTCTGCAGCACCTGCTGCACCTGGGGACACAGGGGATGGATGGATAGCCAGAGGAGGAAAAGCTATCCCCAGCCCCCCAACTTTTTTACCCAGAGCACGACTCAACACCACCAGGATGTGGCTGCTGCAGCAGGAGCAGTGGTACAGCACCACACGTACTGCAGGATGTTGGATAAGTGGCCAGCCAGCACAACGTGGGACACAGGGACAGCTTAGCTGGGCGCTCTGTCCCCATGCCACGGCCCATCCTGGGGTGCTGCTGCCATTCAGCCTCTTCCCAGCCCCCAGATCTCATGTCCCCAGCCCTCTTCCCTTACCCCACTGGGCCACCCCCTCCCACCCCATGCTTGCTCCCAGCTCCGTTTCTATTTCAGGAAGGTTCAAATATCGCCCTGGCCCACTGCCGGGCCAGCCCCAGAGCGGCCGTGGGCGAGCAGACCCATGGCCGGCCATAGGGACAGGAAGGCTCCAATTCACCCCAGGGGACAGCTGGACCCTGGTCAAAGCAGGGAGCAGGGCCATGGGCCCCCACACGGGTGCCAGGCAGATGATTTTAAATCACAGTCAACAGCTTCCCAAAATACCCATGGGATGCAGGGGCGGCCACAAAATCCCCATGCACGTTGTATGGGTTGCGAGGAGCAAAAAGAACTACACCAAGAGCTATAGCAAAGGCATTACCCAAAGACAGGGAGAAACAGAGGAGGTAAGAGAATGGAGGCTCAGGGCTGGGCACGAGCCAGTGGTGTTGAGGTGACACAAGGGTTCCCCCAGACTGCCTCACTACCGTGTGATACTGGCCTGCAGATGTAAGCGTCCAGCCCCGAGCGGGTCAGCCTGGCTCCAGCCTGGCCACGGCGGCGGTGCTGGCAGCAGGCATCTCCACTTTCGGTGGCTATTTTCAGGTGCTGGAGAGAAGCCGAGGAGCGATGAGATTGTCACCAAGGAGACCAGAAAACAGGGCCTGCTGCAGGCATGGGGGGCTGCAGGGAAAGCAGAGGGAAGGGCTTTCTGCAAGCCCCAGCCCCATAGCGCCCCAGCCAAGCACCCACTGTGCCTTCACCACAGAAGGGGCCACCAGGTGTGATCAGACAGAGAGGGCACAAGAGCAGCCATGTGCAAAAGTTTAATGGAAATTCTTCAGAAATGAAGGGAAAAATAGAGAGGAGGAGAGCAGCACCCATCTGCAGTCCCCAGTGTGCACACTGCAGGGTACCACAGAGCCAACAGCAGTGAGGGTCTGCTCCCTCCCCAGCCCCACTGCAGCTGGGAGCCAGGCCAGGGCTTGGGGCAGCAGTGGGCAGAAACCAGAGGATGCGGGCACAAGTACTCAGATAGGATAAAAACCCACAGGCTGGAAGGCCCAAGCCCTGCTCCTTCCAAAAGAGCAGAGTGTTGCTGGCCCTCCCCTGCCTTGGCCTGCAGTGAGAGGGGAGCAGACAACTTTGCTGGCTCTCTGGAGCTCAGGGTTAGTGCAAAGCAACACAGGCAAGGAGGGGTTCAACCCATACTGGTGAGGAAAGGAGAGAGGGAGGCGACGCCCAACTCAGCCAGATCCTACAGAAGGAAACCATCATCACATCAGGCTTGAACAACAGCCACAAACCCAACTTGGCCAGGTTTTGCCATTTGTTTTAAAAAATGAGTCACACAGCTCTCTCCAGGAACAACCAATTGGAAAGTGTGCAGTGCAGGGAGCTTCACAGGACTTGTACTTGTGCTCCAGAGCCAGCTTCTGTCTCTTCCTTTGAGGTAGGTTGAGGTGTCCCCAGGGAGGGAAGGCAGCTGCCTGCTCACAGCACCAGGGCAGTGTCTGAGAGGCAGCCACCAGGTTTCTGGTCAGCTCCAACAGTGCATTTGTTGAGAGGTAAGCTCTGAGCAGGGCTGGGCTCCAGGCATCTCACAAGATCTCCACTGTTTGGTGAGATGAGGTTGCTGCAAGAGAAATATTAGGGTCAGGGGTCGGCCTTTCCGGCTGCATGAAAACCCAACGACGTTCTGGTCTGGGCACAAGATCTCTTCTCCCTTAACTCCAGAGGCCAGGTGTATGCCTGCACTCCACTTGGCTTACTCAGAGGAACCACAGTCTTGTATCAAGCTGCCCAGGCCAGTGGTACCCACCCTGCAGCCCAACTTCATTCAGTGAAGCTGGCAGAGCACAGCAGCCCCGCAAACCTTGCTGCTCCCTTGCTCCAGCCCTACATAGGGGCAGAGTCTCTGCTCTCCATCAAGGTGGTGCAGGTCCCTGTGGGACACGTTTTGTCAGCACTGCTGGACCACAACAGCCACTTGCCAGACAACACCCACACCAGCTGTTTTGGGGCCTTGCACCAACTGAGCAGGGCATACAGTGCCAAGGAGACAAGCCCAGTCTCGTAGACATTACACGAACCCTACCAGTTGCTCTCCATAAATGAGATGCTGGCCTCAGAGCCTATAAGCAAATCACTTTCTCTGTCCCCTGAAACAAAGCTGCTTTTCCTGTTTCCAGTTCTCTCTGGACACCAGTCCCAAAGCCACACTGTGCATATCCCAGCCAGGGAAAACTCACCCCAGCCTGTCCGGTTCCAGTTTGCTGAAGCCATTTGATTGAACACTGCTTTTCTGGAGGAAGAAGGACTTTGGCAGCGACCACTAGAGAAGGAGAGAAATACAACCAAAAGGCTATTTAAGCTATGACAAAATCCCCTAGCCTAACAGTGCACAGAGAACAGGCTGGGATCTGCTGTAGGCTGCCCTACTGTTCTTCAGCTTCAATTGCCTCACACTGCTGCGCATCATCACTGCCACCAGACTGTTCCCAGAATAGCAAACAGAGCAGTCTTCACTCCCTGCTTAATGAATCCCTCTGCTGCAAGTGGGAACAGAGCATCCTGAGGTCATAAGAGTGGATTTCTTCACTAGATCAGCCTGCTCTAAGGCACAGGAGTGACAGAAGGAGATTGTTCCCTTACCAAGGGGAATAAACGGCAGGCCAGATGCTAAATATGCCAGGCTGTGCCCATTGTGCCCAACCATTTTTGGATGCAAAGTGGTTGCAATTCGATCTACTGCGCAGATTTTATATTAGTGTGGGAGACAGAGAAACGTGGGTTTTTCTAGACTGCTGGAGGCCTTAGCAGAGAGGGAAGAACAGCACGAACAGATAGGGCAGGAGGCACAGAAAGTGGAAAAAGCAGAAAGAGCTCCTGAATCAGACAACCCACAGATTCACAGACTCTCTGCCCCTCTCTTCACAGCAACCTTTCCCTGGCTTATCCACAGCTATGCTCACCATCTGGGCCAAATCCGTCCCTGTCCCAGTGTGGTAGCCTTTGACACACCATTTCTTCAGTAGCTCCAGACCTGGGAGGTGACAGAACAGACAAGAAGCAAGAATGAATTGGGAAGCTCATAGACAGCTATATCTCCCCCAGCTTAGGGAACGCAAAAACACTGTACAGAGTGAACTGACCATGCAGTAATAACTTGAATGCGTGCCTGAGCCCCAGCAAACACAGGGTAAACTAAGGCTGTTCACCCTCTGTATGAGCAAACATTGCTGAATGCTAGCACGTGGGGTGATGCAGTGCCTGCCTTTCTCCCAGGGAGCCAGACACACCAAGCAGCAGGCTCAGCTACACAGGAAAACTGGGGCAGCACAGGATTTGCTGATTTGGACCAGACTGGCAGTCCCCTGAGCCTGGTGCCTGCCAACAGCAGCACCTGATTTGGGTTGCAGTGGTGAAAGTTCCTACAGTGCAGATACAGAGCAGCTTTGCAGTCACCAGTTCCTTTCCCAGAGGATGGCAGCTCAGGTAGCTTCCTCTGGGCACATCTACCAACTGCATCACCTCCTCCCTGCCCAGAAACATCCAGGCCAGGCAGGCACACACAGCTCAATACAGGCTGAGACCTGGGCTCCGTTCCTGACACAGATGAGGCTAAGGTGCCTTGAGATTCATGAACCAGCAGAGCAACAGCGAGGAACTTGATGCTCTCCAGCTGGGGTTACCACGCTTTGCTATATGATACCAGCTCTAGCTATAGGAGGAACCCTTGCTTCCCAAACTGTGCTCCTTGGTGACCTTTCAGCACGCCCCAGGACCCTGGAAAAAAACCCATGTGTTGAGGATTGAGAGGAGCAGGACAGCTGGGCAGTGCTGCCCCAGCTCTGGGCACCAGACAAGGCTCTGAACTTACTGGCCAGGGAGAGATGAGGGCTGTGAGGAATGGATGTGAAAAGGAAGGGGGCAGAGGCTGGGTTTTGCTCATAGATAAAGGGCAGCAAAGGGGTAGTGCTGTTTGCTGGGCTGCCAGGAGGATGCTGGAGCACTAAGCCAGGGCTCAGTCCGAGTAGCAGAGCTCTGGGCAGCACTTCAGTGAAGACGATGACAGGGTCTTTCTTCCAAGTGACAGAAGAGCATCCAGAAAAGGCATTAGCAAGGCAAAGAATGACACATGCTGACAGCACAGCTGGAGAGGGCTGCAAGGTTATTATCTCTGTGAAAGACAGTTACTGACCCCTTTGATATTAGCTTAAATACCACTGAAGAGTGACAAAAGCTTTTCCTCCCAACCCCCCGCCCCATTTTTTTTGTTTGAGGTTTTTTTTGGTGTTTTTTTTTTTTTTTTTTTTTCTGTGCATTACATAAAGTGCTGACATTAGGAGCACATACAGTTGTATCAGTGGAGGGTTGGCTTCTTCCAAAACCTCTTCAGTTAAGGCAGGGGCTTGAAGGAGAGCCCTGAGCCACAGGCTCTGTGTTCTCTAACATCTTACACTACAACTCAGTTTTCTTTCCTGGACAGCCCCTCCTATGGCCCCAAGTAAGAAGGAAATGGTCTGCCCAGCAAATTTCACTAAAAGATGCTTTTTGTTGGAATACAGAGGTGTCCTGGAGAAGCGGAGATAAGAAATAGATTTCTTGTATTTCAGAAAAATGCCCCTTTCTCCTGCATGCATGCTGGTGCTACTTCTTAGGTTAGAACACAGCAGTAGACACAGGGAACAGGCCTAATTTTGCCTTCACTTCACAAACCACCTGTAAGGGACAAACCCCAGTGACTCGAGCTGTTCCTTCCTCAAAAAAAGGCACAGGTATGGAATAAGAGGCTGGAGTTGCAGGGTGAAAGCAGAATCTATGCTGCTTTAGTTGAGAACTAAATATCCCAAGGATATCCCAAGGATATCCCAAGGCACCTAGAAACGCTCGACTGTGCTGGTGAACTCAGCACCAGATCTATGATCAACTCAGAATAAGCTTTTCCTGACATTTGAAGCATTCTGAGAGGGGAACTAGCGTGGAGGCAGGCAGCTCCTTATCAAAATGCATAGGTCAGAAATCTCCCACGGCCTCAGGCAGGCAACTTGCCTGACTCAGGTAACTGTGCCAGCTCTCAGATGGCAGTTACCTTTGTGTTTATTCAAGTAGTACTTGAGCTCCCACTGGGTCACCAGGATGTTGAAGTAGCGAGGCTGCTCGAAGAAGCGCAGGTAGCGCGTGGAGATGTGGGTGGGAAACACCCGCTCAAACTGCCCACGCCGGGAATATTCATCCTCTGTCTCCACCAGGATGCGAACGTCATCCGGAGTCAGGATGTCCAAGACAGAAGAATAAAAATCCTGCAGACAAGAGCGTCTCAGGGTCAGGGAGAAGCGAGTTACGTTTTTTCAGTTCCTTTTTCCACCTCCCCACTCTCCAAACCCTTCCAGGAAGAGGTCTCCACGAGTCTGAGATCTCCGGGACAAGGGCCACTTGCAAAATGAAGGAATCTGAACTCAGTGCTGACATCAGTGCTGCTGAAAACCCCACTTCTGCCACTACGACAGAGGCTGCACACAAGGGAAGTGTCCTAGCTAACCTGTATGCAGTCAACTGACAAATGCAGTGAGAGCTGCACAGAGACATATGAGAAACAGGCAGTGTTCAGACCCTATTTGGGGACCAGTGGATATTGTCCCCCCATCAGCACATGTCCACTTCAATGCAAATATGAGTCATGGCAACAATGGTTTAAGCAAACCTGACTTATTTCTGCAACCTTGCGACCTGCTGAAGCCCAGGTGCTCCCCACAGCCTGGGTGTCTCCACACAGAGGTACAGTCAGGAAACGGGACTGAGACAAACATGGAATTGTTTGAGACAGTGGCTTGGCAGTACTCTGGCAGTTTTGGTACCAGGGACTGTTGCGTCATACCTGGTCAGGTATCTTCTTTGTCAAGTAATAGGCCTTCTTCAACTTCTCTGCTGTGAAACACTCAGAGGCTGGTCTGGGCTTCTCTTTCAAAGCACTGCCCTGACTAAGAACACAAAAAGACAGTAGAATATTTAAGTAATCAAAGCAAAGTCTCGATGTTGCAAGGCTCCTCTCAGCATGACACCCTAACGAAGATGTCATGAAAGAGAGAATGCTTCCTCCAAGGACTTCACTACTTCCGGGATCAGTGATGCATCCACAGCCTTATCATCAGCATGGGATCCAGGTAGGACGTGAGCAAGGCAACAAGGGAGATCCTGCTAGCTCAGGCCCCACAGCACTCCTTCACTAAAAACACTAACAATCACCTCCCACCCATATAGAATGAAAAAGGGCCAGAAAGGCAACGTGACCTGACTCAGAGCACTTGAAGCCTGGACGGATCTTAGGTTTATATCCCACTCCAGATGCAGCTCCCTAACTACACTGTGCCTGGGTGTACTTCTACTCAGTACTGATTCTGTACAAGAAAGGGGAACACTGGGGGATTAAGCATTCATGCATTATCCAAGAATTCCCAATATTCAAATGCATTCCAGCTCCACTTGCCATGGGAAACCTTGGTCTTTTGTATGTTCTGACCAGCAAGCATCTCAATTATTCTAAGCACCCAAATGAGCCATTTGGGGATGCCAGAGGCAGAGATACTTGCCCAACACCTTTTAACACTTATATCAACACAGCTAACTTGTTCTGCTGCCACAAAGATTATTAGTAGAGCAGAGATCCAAACAGAGCCCTGAGGCTACTCTGCATGGGTCTTGGGAACACAAAAATCTACTGGAATTATGCCCACATGCAAAAAAAAAAAACAAAACAAAACAAAACAACACACCCTCTCACATCCTTTCCAGGGCAGCAGATACAGTTAAGCAAGCCTGTTCCTGGATGCAGGAACTCTGGTAATGCATCATCTGAACCATGTTAAAGATCTGGTTAATCCTTTGCAGGTTCCTGCAAGGGCACCTGCCCTTCATCACCTCAGTCACAAGCTGCAAACGAGCCTGTGATCAAAGTGTCACAGATGGGCTGGTGAGAGCTCCCTGGACTGGAATGGGCCCATGCTCCAAGCCTCTCTCTCTGCTGAAGGCACAGAGCCGGCGGAGGGCGGGAGTCCCATCTTCTTTCATGCCCATCCATCACTGTGTGCTGGTGTTCAACCCAGCAAGCTGCCCCTTCAGTAGTGTACATATAGCAACCACTCTGCTGCAGAGCAGGGCTGGTTCCTTTTCCCACAGCACAAGGTCTGAAACCAGTAAAAGCCAAAGCTATGGTGAAACAGAAGGAAAAGGGGCCTGGGTGCACACACGCTCAGAAATTAGCTTTATGCAAAAAAAGCTTCCCTTTTTTGCAAGACAAGACTGCACACCCACCATAGGTCTACCTCCTCTGACACCTGTAATTCTGTCTTAGGAACAGATTGCTCTACCCTTTGCAAAATAACAGGTGCTCCTCTTGCTCAAGTCGGCAGCATGTCAGCTCTGGGGGATGGGGTAAGCAGATCCAGCCCCAACACAGCCAGCCAGCCTTTGAAGCAGATGGAGAGGCAGTGCAGCTCAGCATCATGCTAGTTCTGGCAGGGGGAAGGAGGACTTGACTAACTGCAGAGCAAGCATGAATTACACTGGCCTACTCTCACTTCCAACTATGGACTTGTAAATCAGGCATAAATCCTTCCTTGAAGAGACTGCAGGAACCAGATACCCAGGGAATAATGCAAGTCCCTCAAACATCCAGCTGAAGGACTAGCAAGCACAGGCTCTTGACAGAACAGAAACCAGTATGTTGCTCTGAGAGCAGCCCCCAAATGAAATCCTCCAAGAGAAAAGCCTGCTTTGCCTTTCTGCCCTGAAAGAGAATAGGGCTGACCTGCAGGTGAAATCAATTCTAGTCTGAGGTCTTGAGGCTACGCTGTCCATGCTGGGCAGAACAAAGCCAGCGAGGTTAAGCAGGTCCCGGATCATCTGGCCCTTGATGCTCACATCCAGAGGTGAATTGGAGTGAAGGCTGGAGGAAGAAAACACAGCAGTCTGAGTGCTAGAATGGAGGTTCTGAGCCTGAAGGCCCTGTGATCACTCCCTTTGGAGTGTCCCTCCAGCCAAAAATGGTTTGCTTCTCTTCCTCCACCCAGAGGGTTGCTGGAAATTGGCAAATCCATCCTTAGAGTCCAGCCTGCAATCCCTACTGTGTCTAGTTTGTGCTCATCCAACTCTAGTAGGCAGGATAGGCTGTGTCCAGGCACACCACGGCTCCCAGCCCTGTCTGAATAGCTGAGACCACATAGCCAGGTGGAGCCAAGGAACAAGCAAGAGAGGAATGAATGGTGCGTGAGGCAGCAGAGCTGCCAAGCACTTCTGCCCACACAAAGAAATCTCTGCCGTCACCCCTTCCTTACATGACACATTCTTCCTTGGTATTTTTTTTTTTTTTTTTTTTTAAAATGTACTATTCCCTGGCTCTAGCTGAGGCATGCCCAGCACAGGTTTCTAAGCTACAGATGGATGCTGCTTTTGCAGACAGGAAGGACTTTGAATTCTGCAGGAATCAGGAGAGGGAGTCTTCAAAGCAGTTGTTCAATGCAGGGGACATCATAGGCCAGATTTACTTTATGGTAAAAGAAAGGCTGTCATCCACCTCCACTGGCCCAGAGACAGACTTCGGGAGGAAAAGCTGCTTTACCTTGGGGAAATGTTGACCTCTAAGATCCAGGGCTTGAGGTTTTCATCCAGCATGATATCAAACCCAAAAAGCTCATGGCAACAGTACGGCCGCCGCACGTACATCTTCACCAGGCTGTTCACATACGGCTCAGATCTGCAAGCCAAGAGAAAATGCTCATTTCCAACAGACAGGCAGCAGAGACCTGACTGCAGCACACTGCCAACACAGAGTGCGCACAGCCACATGCTGTGGAGCGGATGGGCTGAAAGACCAAAGCAGGCCTGCAAGCTCCTGCTGCACTGCATTTGAATCCAGTATCAGATCCTGAGCAACTCCCCAAGCCAGGCCTCTGTCAGACAGGATCCATTTCTGAATAGAAGATTCAGCCAGCACCAAGGGACCTTTATTCTGAAGCATCCTGCACAAGTGGTGCAGTGGGTGCAAGCTGGCAGAGTGCCACGTATGCTGCACCCTCTTGGTCCTCCCCTCTGCACTGCAGGTGGATCCAGGAAGTATCAGGTCTATTCATGCCTTACAGCTACAGCAGCAAGAACACAGCTAACAGGTCACAACAAAGGATTTAGAGAGACTGAAGCCAGCAGTGGTGGCAGCACTTAGATTAAGAGCCAAAGGACTAGACTGAGTGGGGCTGAAGAGCCAGAGGGGCCAGGAGCGCACTCCTCAGTCAGGAGCAGAGCAAGGGGCACCAAGACTCACGCAATTATGGTTTTGATAACGATGTCCTTAATCTTCTCCCAGATGGCCTCACTGTTAACTCCCTTCTGAGTCAAGTAATTCCAGAGAGCTTTGAGTGCCCTGGGAGACAGAAAGCAAAAGAGATTGTTTTGTGGCCCCCTGCTGCCCAGCCCTGCCCCGCCAGGGAAGTGAAAACAGCAATAGGGAGCCTTGGCAAGGCTTTTAGCAGGAAGCTAAGGGATGTATCTCCACTTTTCCTGACCACAGCATCCTTCTGCCATTCTCAAACCACTCTACTCCTGGTTGCAATTCTCCCCAGCCTGGCCCCTGTTCTTGCAGGAACAAGCTATCAGAACCATAAATCTGTCATAGACTTATCCCAGTACTGGAGTAGTAAGTCCCAAATTAGCACATGAGCATGGTACGTCAGCTCCAGATCTTCTCTTCCCTCCCCCTTTGTGTCCTTAGCAAACCTCCCCTTCTTGCAGGCCTTCCTCAGGAGTACTGCAAAGCAGCTCACCAAGAATCCATCAAAACCCCCAAAAGCCATTTAGCTACAGCCATTTCACTGAAGCTTTGGGGGGTGGAGAATTTTTTTTTCCATAAATGTGGCAAGAAGGATGGTGGGGGAAGAGTGTTTGTGCTTTTGTAGGAGTTTCCCACACCACACCAAGCGCTGCAAGTTTCCCTGATGCTGAGCCAGGGATGCTCAGATGTTGCTTAAATGAGACTGTGTGGCTAATGGCCAGGAATCCAAAGGTCAGGCCTCCTGCATACAAGACGGAGTTGATTACAGCCACTCATCTTTAATGTGGGAGCAGTCAGTTTTGACTTGCATGGTGGTACCAAAAAACAGATGAACGCAGTCCCACAGGATTCCAAATGCTGGGAGACAGCAGACCCTTCTCAATGTACCCACAGAGGAACTGCGCCGAGCAGCAGATCCAGGCAATGCAATTTTATTGTATCAAATCATTCTCCACAGCTCCCTTTGAAGAGAAAAAGACCAGCCCAGGCCCACAAATTGAGAACTCTATCCTGCACTATTTTTAAAAGAGTTTAAACATCACTGTGGAATCAGAGACAAGTGCCTAACTACTTGGATCAGTCCACCTATAGGACAGCAGGGAACAAACTTTTGCAAGACTGCAGCCTTCTTCTGAAGTGACCAGAAACAGAACCACTGCTTCTCAACACCATGTCCTGATAATTGGAATTACTCTGCTGTCCCCATTTCCCCTGGCAGGAGCAGATGATACTGAAGTTTTGGGTACCTTCCAGTTTTGGGTAGTAATACTAAAAAAGGCTGATTTAACAGAGAACAGACAGAGCTGACCCTGTGAACTGAAAGTTCCCCCCTCACAGCACCTACCACTTGTGTCCCTGGCAAGCAGTCTCATCCAAGTTGGACTTGTATTCAGTGTTCTTCTTGTTCACACTGTAATTGGTCAAGTGCACGAACTTGTTGCTGAGGCTCTTCATTGAAGAGGAGTACCTAGAGGAAATGGTAGCAGCACAAACAATCTGAGCTTAAACAGGTTGCCGCCAGACCCATGGTGCAAGGAGCTCTGTTCTCATCACCTTTCTGTTTGGCTGCACACCAACTCTGCTGCTGCCCTTTCCCAGAGAGCCTGGAACAAGGCTGCCTCCACAATTTCCGTCCCCACAGACCCAGAGCTGGGAGGACAAAGGAAGAGATACAGAACAGGCTGCCCTGGGACTGAGGGATGAAATCCCACCCTCAAAGTCATAAAAGTAGACCAGAGCATCACTGGGCAAAAGCAGTGATGGTACTACAGCAGCACAAGGCAATACAGTCAAAACTGGATGAAACATCTAAATTTCCAATGCATCCACTTGAAGCACAGACTGCACTTCAAGCAATGCTTTACCCTGAGCTGATCCTGACTTGAAAAGATGGATGCACAAAACATCCTCTCACATTTCCTTTCACCTGCAGTGAACCTGTGCATTTCAAGACTGCTTATTCAGCAGCAAGAAGAGCTTCAGAAGCAAGCTAGAGCTCTGAGCATCCACCATACAGTATGACTGCCTCCTGCCCAAGCTGAGGTAGCTGCCACAGCCACAAGTGGCTGATCAAAGAAGATCCCCTGTACCACTGTTGTACAACTTACTTGCAGCTAGCAAAGCGAACCAATCCATCCTTGAACAGGTAGACCCTAAGGGGATCGTAACAAGTGACATACACATAAATCCTCAGGTCAAATTTCCTCCCATCAATGAGGTAGGGTTTGTGCAGATATCTGCAAAAGAAGCAAGCACCAGCAGAGTTACCATTTCTGCATGGAACAGCACCTCTTGGCCCCACCTCAGAAGGCAAAAACAGCAATCAACTTGGAGAGCAGGTGAAATTCTTTTGCATAGCATTTCCAATCTTAGTATAATGCAGTGAAAATGAGAGCCAGGAAAGCTCTCCCACAGTTTACACCCAAAACCTTAAAACCTTACAGAGAAATAGCAGCATCCCTGTAAACCCAGCTACAGCTGACAGAGCCACACTTCCAGCAGCACCATTGTGCTCAGCCTGCAGAGGTGTCCAGACGCAAACCAGATGCTTCTGCTTTGCTGGGTAGTGACAACTGTCCAGATCTGGTCTGAGATGAGACAGTAAGAGGTCCCAGGCTGCCTGTCAACTTTGCTTTCTTTTGCTCACCTCTGTACCAGCAGCGGCCTTCTTTTGGGTAGCTGGCTCCATTTGTGGATAACCTGGATGCCAATGCCCCTTGCTGATGCTGGCTGCAAAACAAACAAGAACAGATGAGATCTCCTCCTGGCAGCTACATTGGGATAAGGTGCCGAGTGCTTCTTTTCCCTTACTGGTTTCACAATCCATTTCTGGCGGCTAGCTCCTTCCTCCCACGCTTTCCTGAGTAATTTGATGTCTTGGGGCAGGATGAAGGACTGGGGGAAGAAATTAAACTCCTTCTTCCCACAACGAGTCTGCATCTTCAACAGGTTGCGCCACAGACGGTCCTTTCTCCCAATTTGAAATGAACCAGGGAAGTGGTTTAGCTGAAAAGGAACCCAGATCCTGTGAGATGCTCCTGCCTCTCCACGTCACTCCCTGGCCAGGGAATACATCTTCTCTGAACCCAGCAATGACTCAACTCTGTCACTGGAATGATTACTTCAAAAAACAATAACTGTGGTTAGACAAAGCCACAAGTGAAGACAGCTTAACTACAGCCTTGGTGTGTACAGGATTCATGCTCACAGCAGAGATGTTCACCCAGTTCCCATGTGTGCCTGCCTCTTGCACTCATCTCCCAGAACAGAAATACCAGCTGCCACACAGCTAAAGTGACACCACAAGGACAGCCTGCACAGCCAACACCTGGCCCTGAGGGGAAGGCACCCAAACTGCTCCCAGCACTCTCTCCACACACATAAAGGAAGTCAGCACAATACATCTCCTACCTTCTGGTGCTCCCTGATGGCTCTGAAGCCGGGGGACTTCATGTGGTGGCCCCAACAACCCAGCCAGTCATTGCTTTCTACAGGAAAAACAATAGTCCATGACTGAGTACCCTGCCACACACAACACCCTCTCAACCCAAAAACATCCCCTCCCTTTCCTGGAGCTAGTAGAAGGGCGCCAGGGATAGTGCACAGCAAGAACACAAAGCAGTCACACTAGCACTGCAAAACTGCCAAGCCAAGAGCTGTGAGAGGGATCCAGTTAACCAGGGGGGGTCATCTGCCCACAAGGACTGGTGCAAGGATCTGGGCAGAGAGAGAGCGAAAGAAGCATTTAATCCTCGAACACCCTTACCTTCCTGTTTTCCAGCAGGAGAGCGAAGCAGTTAGCTAATCAGCTCTGCCCTGCAGAGGGATGTGTAGGATTGCGAGATATTCTACGCTTTGGTCTGCCCTACATGTCTCATTACAGCCTCAAAATGAACTGAGCAGAGGTCTCCTGATACACAGAAAAGCCCTGTTAATAGCACTAGGAGATCACATACCAGAGTACGGATCACAACTGTGAACGCTCGGTGTGTCCCCAGCCCGCCCCGACACGTCTCTCCTGTAGCAAGATACCAACTCCGTGAATTCCCTGCTTACAGTCAGAGTGAAGGACAGTTTCTTCTTCAGTACATGTGCACAAGGGACAGCGGTGCTGGTGCAGGCAATAGAGGAGTGTTAGCCGCCTCAGAGTGCCAGCACCACCTAGAGGCACAGCTTAAGCAAGCCAAAGGGCAGCTCTGCTGCCCCACATACTGCCCCAAATGGGCAAGGAATACGTCCTTCTGGTTCATACTACTGACAAGCCAAGAGGGAGACTGGGCTCTGCCCGGACTCCAAAAGTTCATGTATTTCAGGCTGGACAGGCAGAAGCAGGAACACAGCATCCTGCAGTGCCTATCTCTCTCCTGTTCTGCTCTTCACAGGCAGTCTGCCTTCTCACACCCACGAGCTAGAGGCGAGGGAGGACACGATGTATCAGATGATGCCAGCTTCCCACAACTTACTTTTGCTGACTCTGAAGTGAGATCTGCTAATGGTTTGCTTCACAATATTCGGCGTGACCGTGCACATTTTCCATCGCAGCAGCTTCCTTTGCTCCCAAGGCAGCTTTTCCACTAAGACGACAAAAAGTGAAGGACAAAAAGAAACCAAACACAATACCTTGATTAGATACAGCACTTCCTACGTTCTGCTGCACAGCCACTGGGCCTGCAGGGAGGGTATGTAATCCTCTTTGCATGTGAGAGAAGGCACAATGGCCAGAGGAGATCCAGGATGCTGGAATATGGCATGGCAACACATCCCAGCTCACCTCTCTCATCACGAGTGCTGAAGTAGATGGTTGGAGGCACATTAGGGAATAAACTGCAGACAAGAGCGGGTTTGAGCACTTTCTCCTGATCCTCAGTGGGCTGGTCCAGGCACTCGAGGCATTTCCTAAGAGAAACAAAGAAGGAGGCAGCTGAATAAAGGTAAAAAAAGCATGGGGAGCACCTACACGTGCAGTCACACAGAGGCTGGCTTACATCTCAACATCCATAAATGCATATGTATGCTCAGAGACCGTACTGTCCGTAATTGCCACAAAGCAAGGAAATGAGCTTCTGGTGCCTTTGCAAAAATATATTTAAAGGAGGGCAGTAAATGCAGTGACAAGGGGATGACAATGCCACAGACAGGAGACGGGGCAAAAACTGCTTGCCAGGCAGGAAACAAGAAGAGAGTCCTTAGGAGGAGGTTACAACCCCAAAAGGGCCGCTGACAATCAAGGAACCTACAATGAATCAATAGTGCAAGAAACTGGAAACAGCAGACAAAAATGGAGCCACATCACACTGATGAGAGTGTCCTGCACTGCCCTTTGCCTCACTGAAGACAAAATGCAACAGTGGAGCTGGAGATCAGAGAAAGGAAGAGAAGAGCCTGGAGGGAAGCTGGGATGTTTCATAAGTGTTTATTTCTATACAGTCATTTTTTTCAATACCAGAATTGGTAATTAAAAGTTATTAAACAGCAATAAATCACATTGATCGTAATTCCTTGGCACAAATCTTGTTTTAGTCCACAGCAGATCAGATGGCTCCACAAAGAGCCTTGATCCTGCTATCAGGAATTTGCATCACTGTAATGTGGTACAAGCAGTGGGCGTAAAAGCCAGTAACCAGTCTGCAGAGACAAGGGGTGGAGTTTGCAACAAATAAGCGTGTCAAGCATTATCTCCTCCTGTGTTTTGCAGGGAGCTTGTTACAAAACAAACCCTATAACCTGGTCCACAGGAACATGGGCTAGAGATTGTAACACAGATACCTTTAAGTTGTCATAACCCTCTTGGTTTTGGCATTTTTTAAGGGAGGAAGATGGAGTTTTATTGAACGTACATACATCATCTTACCATGGCAAACCCTAGACAAAGCAGTTTTCTGAGAGAAAGCACAGCATTAATAAATACATCTATTGCTACATACGTGTATCACACGTACAATCATAGAATGGTCTGGGTTGGAAGGAACCCTTAAGATCACCTAGCTCCAACACCCTGCTATAGGCAGGGACATCTCCCACTGGATCGGGTTGCTCAGAGGCCCATCCAGGCTGGCCCTGAATGCTTCCAGGGAGGAGGCACGATGATGCTAAAAGCAGAGCATGTAACGAATGTTGCAGAGGCAAGGGCTGGAATGCGTGAGGCATCATTGGTGGGAGTTTGGTAGCGGGTGTAGGTGCAGTAACTTCTGGAAGAAGGTGAAGGACTGCCCAGTACTGCAGGTCTGACTGCATGCAGTGAAGGAAGTAAGGATGAAGGAGAAGCAAAAGAAGTCAGCGTGTTAGTATTCCTTTATCTCCTCCACCACAGTTGCAAAGAGCAGCACTGCAGCATGACCAAGGACAGATCCCACAAAGGTCTGCCAGGAATCAGAGGCAGGGCTCGGATGACCACAGGCTGACCAAACCACGACCAAAGAAACCTCTTTCCAAAAGCTAAAGAAAAACCCAGGCTGTGGTCTTGTTTCTAGGATGCAGTGCTGAGACACAAGACCCCACAAGCTGTTTGCATCTCTGGACCCAGGATACCTCCATTCTGCTTCATCTGCACAGAAATGACACTGCAAGATCCAATAAACACTGTAATCCAATAAACCTAACCCAGCAACTGCCTGTGGCAGTGAAATTAAGACCCCTGCTTTGCTGTGGTGGATGTACCCTCAACACTCTACAGGCTGCTGTCCATAGCTTTGGTCTTCAGGAAGCTAATTCTGGTTGGGAAGCTGGCTGCCATCCTCACTCTATTCCCTCACATGCTACACCTCTTTTCTGCCACCAAGAAGACAAAAATGCCAAGCTGCAGTGCATTATTTAGAGCTACTAACCTGGATACAAGAGCCACAGAGTCATTAGATGACATGCCAGTGACAGAGGAAGCATCCGAGTCACCTGCAGGAGGGAAGAGAAAAAACAAATGGTTCTGTGGACAGACCCTTCACAGCTGCTCCAAGTTCTTGAATCCTAAATTTCACCCACTAACCCACTATGAAGACTGGGGCAAAAGCAGAGCCAACAGCCCTTCACACAGACTGGAGCGGGGCAAGTTTAAACCCTATTCCATTCCTCAGAGGAACCTCCACAACTTCTCCTTACTGCTAGATTGATTTTGACTTCCACACAATCTCTAGGTCCCAAAATGACAGCAAGAATGTAAGACAGTGTGCAGTCACAGCTTTCCTGCTGTGCACACACCTCACTCCCAGACAGCCCCTGCACACACCAAGGGGCAGAGCTCAGCTCCCCCTGGGGAATGGGCACTCACTGTTCTCTTCTTCCTCCAGACTGCAGCTCTCATCCAGGCTACCAGGAAGTTCTTCCTCCACATCGTCCTGGGGATGGCTCAGCCCCAGCAGTGACTCCCCAGCAGCAACACTGCGATAAAGGACATCACATTAGAGAGTGGTAAATACTTTGTAAACCCAAAACATCTAGAAGCCCACAGTGCTGCTCCATATTCCCTTTGTCCTACATTGATGCCACGTTCCTTCAGGAATGCACACTTCCACCCAGGGAAAGCTTTGTTGGAGCTGGCCTAACAGCAACCTTCACCCAAAACACCTGCAGAGCCTGACAAGCAGTGCTCCACCACGCTTCTACGCTGTGGCTGAAAAAGTAGATGAGAGGGCTCAGAGCCACCAAGGGCCTGTGTGACCTGGAATAGCAGAAAGGCTCCTCCTGCAATAGGATGTTTCACATGGGTTTGTTCACAGATGCAGTCACCCCTGCACTGCACTAAGTATAGCCTTTTCCAACACAAACCCAGAAGAAAGCCAGTCCAACCCCACCTCCCCACAGCCTCTCTCATTCCCCATGCTCTACTCACTCAGGCTTTTCTGGGAGCATTGCATGGGCACACTTCTCCTTTTTCTCCAGCTGGATGCTGGACATCTGAGTGGCCACTTCAGAGATGGCAGCAAGCTGCTGAGGCTCTGCTCTGGCTCCCTGCTCGCCGCCACGCAGGGTCAGCGTATTTGTGAGCCGGCAGTTGGAGCTGCGGTCGGGAGAGCTGGCACAGGAGGCCAGGAGATGAACGCTGATCCGTTTAGTGCAGACGACAGCACCATCGGAGCCTATAAGGCTTGAGTTACCATTAAGATGATGGCTGCCCATCTCCAAGTTTGGGGGAGCAATGGTCTCCTCTGAAGTGACGTGTGCCATGATGCGATGCCCTGATCTGTCCCTATTGGACAAGCCACCTGCATTCCTAAGGCCAGAGCTTTTAACTTCGTGTCCGAAGCCACTGCAGGTAGCAGTCTGTCCAACCAGCTTCTGCACAGCTGCCGTGAGGCTGATCTTGGGCTCTGCCTCACACAAGCTGTATGCTTTCCTCTCAGTGTCCCCCAGTGGCCAAGAGCACCACTCATTCCTAAGGGTCACACTGTTGGGCACGAGAGTCATGGAGGAGGCAGAGGTTTGTTCCTGGTCGCTGCTTTGCACTGCAGGGCTGTGGGGGAAGCAGTCTCCATCAGTCTTGGAGCGTGGCCATGAGATGGTGGGAAAACTGGCGGTGTTCTTCAGCTTCTTCATTTCCGATGACTGCAGCAAAGGCACTTTAGCACTGCTTGGCTGTAGGAAGGAATTGCTGTGGAGCACTGGTCTGCAGGAGCTGGAAGCCTGCTGAGGGCAAGCTGAGCCCAAGCTGAGGGCAGAGCCTTTCAGCCCAGACCCAGCATGCTCCTCAGGCAGCACAGGTGGCAGGCAGGGCTCCATCACCAAGGAAGACATTGCCCTTCCTGGGGCAGAGCTGGTGTCCTGGGGGCTCCAGAAAGGAAAGTGGTAGGGTTTGGCTCTCAGGCAGGAGCGCTGGTAGAGCAGCGTGCTCCCACACAGCTCCGGGCAGGGCTGGGAGCTTTCAATGGGATGCAATGGGCACGGTGCTGGCGGGTACAAGAAGCATGACTGTTGCAAAGGGATCCCTGAGGGTGGTGGGCTGAGATCCCGGTGGGCATTCACATGCTGCCTCTCCAAAGCCCAGATGGGTTTCGCGTGCTGCTGAGGGGCGAGGCACCATGCTCTGCGCTGTCGCTCTGCTGGAAGGGTGTCTGTCCCGAGGCCAAAGCTCTCCTCCTGTCTGGGGCCCAGGTTATTGCGTTGTGGTCCTGCTGAGGCCATGTAGAGCCATAGCACGAGGCAAGAGCAAATCTGTAATCCACTGCAGCACCTTCACTGGCCTGAAACAAGATGACTACATGAAACACAGTGACTTGAGCAGCACACCTGCTTTCCTCCTTATCGCCACAGCAAAGCTGGCCTCTTACAGGATGTCTCTGCACCACTGCACTTAAAGCGCCAGGCCCAATTGCTGCCAGGAGGGCACCAAGTGGCATCAAAACCCATGTCCCTCCCTCTGCCAAGGCTTCCCAAAGGTCTCTCTGGACCAGACCACAGCAAAGAAAGTGTTGGCATCTCACTTGACACCAGAGGACATGAAGGACAACTTACAAAGGGCCCCGGGAAAACTCCTGTGCACACAAAAGCTTTGACTTTGTGAAAGCAAAGGTTGCCCTGGCTGCCACAACTAGCCTGGCAAGGCAAGACAGCTCTCCTGGCTCCACAGCAGCCCCCAAACGTTTCTTGTTTTTTCTCCTTTCCTTAAGGCTCCAGCTCCCAAAGTCACACAGTTTAGCAAGAACCTCAGCCTTCACTTTGACAATGAATAACCTTCTTGCTTTGGTAACTCCACAGAAACAGCCCAGGAGTGAGAAGGCTACAAACAGAAAACACAGGGCTCTTCCAACACCATCACCTGTGCTAGGCACAGACTGCCTGCACTACACATGCATTCTTTTTAATCGTGGCCCTACAGAAAATACTCTTAGAAGGAGCAGTCAGCAGACCAGAATGCCGCACAGCACTTGGTGCCCTAAATCCTCCTCAAACAATTGCACTGCACCTGTATGATTCTTTTGCCTGGGGAGAAGAGAGAGAAAACAAAGCACGTGCCAGATATTTGCCTTGCTTTAACTCATGCCTGGAGGGCCCCCTGGATACAGCCACGATAAGAAATTGCTTTCAAGCTTAATGAAAAACACACCCAAAAAAAGCAGTGAAAGGTAAGCAGGGCATTAACCAACCCCCCACTCCCTTCATTGTCTTGCAGTGCACACACACTCCTTTGTCACCTGAAAATCAAGCGTGGGCTGCAGCACTTGAAATGTAGCTCCCAGACCAGAAGTGCTGCTCTGCAGCACCATGAGAACAGTTCAGGTCCACCAAAGGGCTGGGCCAGGCTCACCCCTACCCTGCACACACTCCCAGTCTCCCATACATGCTCAGAGCAGGCCAACAGCATCCCAACCAGATGCTGTATGAAATGGAAACATCCTGCACAGGACCTTAAGGAGCCACTACCCTGTCAGGATGTACAGAAAGTCTCAGCTCCGCTCCACGCTCAGAGCTGTGGATGAGCTGCACCACCTTCAGAAGGCAGCAGGGGCACCACCAGGATCCTGCTAACCTGGGGATGCTTCGTTCTGGCCCCACAGACACCAAAACACTCCTGCAGGAGCTGCACATGCCCTCCAGAACTGGGTCATGCTGTGTCACCCGATCGGTGAGCAGCGAGCAGCCCGGCCGTGTTGTGACATTCACAGCGATTAGCACAGGGCAAGGAGGCTGTGCTCAGACGCTGCCACCTGCTTGGCTCAAGTTCCCCAAGTAAACAAGTATCGGAGCTTGGCACCTGCATGCCCAGCCAAACAAGCACTCTCAAACCCCAAAGCGACCCCAGCGCACCAGGAAAACAGACGTGAAATCCTAAAATTAAAATACCAAGAGGTTAATGGAGGCATCCCCAGTGTCCTGGCCTGCAGGGGACTCTTTCTGAGAGGTCACCATGCCTTGCTGGCAGCTTGGCCACGTGTGACCACCCAGCAGGAGCCACCTGTGCTTCATCCCTCCGGGCTTTGCAGCTATGCCCACCTCATCTCACTATAAAAATAAAAGCGATCTGCCCTGATAGAGCTGTAACAAGGGATTTGGAGTGCACCAGAGGCTTACATACGGTGGTATAGCAGCTGCAGGACAAGGAGATGCATCAACCTGGTAGGGAAGAGGCTTGCTAGGCCCAGAAACAATGCCCAAGCAATGGGCATTGAGTGCCTCCCTAGAATTCCTCCACTTTGGGTGACCTTAGAGACAGCTCAGTGAGGCATCCAGAAGAAGCAGAGGGGATACAAGCGTTCTCAGGTGCCAGGTAATGGACACCACAGGACAGCAGCTGCCGCAGCCCCATGGCTTCAGACAGCCACCACACCACTGGGCACCCTTCACTGAGATTTCTCCTTTCTGCTTCACTCACCTCTGCCTCTGGCAGGGGTCTGGCCAGGAAGGTCAAAGGGCAGCAGTCCCCACTGGCACTCACAACAGCAGTACAACAACATTTGGAAGTTTTATTGTGGAAACATGAGCTGGGAAAAGCCCTGCTCCACTCCCAGGGTGAATTGGCAGGGCTGGAAGTCCAACCCAAACATCATTACTGGTAATTAATGGATTTTGGCTTGGGCTTATTGACACACAATAAATAAAAAGGCTAAGGTTGTCACATTATGGTGACTGTAGAGCTGCACCTGCTCACAGTTATTCAGCTAGCACCTTTTATTACCACACAGCCTACTTGGGACGTCAGCTGGAGTGCAGCCACAGCCCTGACGACTCTCACACCGCAGGGACCACCACGTGCCCCTGCCCTGTGTGCCCCACTGAGAGGCAGCAGGGGAGCAGAGCTCCTCCAGCTCTACCCTTGCTGGGCTCCTAGCAGAGCTGCTTCCAGAGAAAGGATGAGCCCCAAAGAGCCCAGGAGCAAAGCAAGCCTCTGACACGCGAGTTTAAGCAAGAAGGTTATTTTAAACTCAGCTGTGGTGACACACTTAAAATAACAAGAGCTTGCAAATGCATGGGCTGTGAGCTGACCTGATAACGTGCTGTCAGCCTCATGCATCCAAAAGTCACAGGAGTGGAAAGGAAACAAAGTCAGATATGTGTGATCTGGTGTTATTTTTTATGCCACGCTTTCAGCCTTACTCTTTACAGTGAGAAAGGATCAAGTTTTTTTAATAAGGGAGATCTGAGGTCACACCACATCCCTCCCTTGAAGCTTTACAGCATTCCATTAATGCCTGAACAAGAGAGTTAACAACAATACAACACAAACAGGATTTAAAGCCAATACCCCTTTCATAAGGACCTATTCAGCTTAAAAAAAATTAAAGCTTTCAACAGAATCAAGCACTGTGACTTACTGTGCGTGCCTGAGCTCCTGGTACGCCCAGTAACAAGACACAAACTCATGTTCCAACAGCATGGAAACCACCCTCATTTAGGTGAGCTCCAAGAAAGAAGCAGCCCCAAACTCAGCATGGAGTTGCACAACACCATACACAAACACATCAGGCCACCCGTGAGCTCCAGGAGAAGGGGATGGGATGCTGCAGCCAGTCATGAAAGCAAGTGTGCAAGGACAAGGAGGCTTAGGGACAGCTCAGCTGCCCCAGGAACACCCACGGGACAGCTATCCTCTTCTGGGTGCAAAACTAAAGGTGTGGGGCAATGAGCAATTCCTCCCCTATTCAGTGCAGACTGCAAGATACCAAAGTTTGCATTTGGCTACTCCAGTCAAGGAGAGACACCAGGGAGAAACCAGATGCAGTTTGGATGTGTCAGCAAATTCCACCTGTATCCAGGGATTGCTTTTATGCTGAGGCCGTTCACTTCCATTGAACAGCTGTGACTTTCAATTCCACACCTAAGAGAAACTGCGAGAAGGGCACTGCTCCCCAAAGCAAGGCAGGCAGCCATACAGGCAGCAGGCACCAAACCAAGAGCTGGGGCCCAGCCAGGGCCTCACCCCAGGGCACAAGCAAGCAGCTGCTCCCTGCGCAGGCTGGGGCCTCCACGCTGCACTGGACAACAAGAGCTGAGCTGCCTGAGTCACAGGGGACTTTGCACGTTTCTCGCTGCTTTCAGGACGTCAGCGCATGGTGCCAGATGAGGCGAGGGACTTCAGCATGATTAGGCAGAAAAGCTGTGGCTTCATCACAGAGGGAAAGCTGAAATAACAGAGGGCTGAACTCTGTGCTAACAGGACACTGTTGGAAGCAGTGGGCTGACTGTTCTGTGAGCGCAGAGGCAATGACAGAGAACAAAAAGTCCTGAACGTGGAGCAAAACTGCTAGCAAGCAGCAAGGCTGCCACCCTGCCCCAGCTCTAAGGGCTGGGCAAGGCATTTCCCTGAGCCTTTATAGCAGCCTCTTGGTATTGATAGGACAGAGATTCCCTGCCAACAGTCCCCAGGCCACCAATGGGGGTCAGTGACAGAAAAGCAGAGAATTCTGTATTTTCTCATCAGTGAAGCTGGAAAGTCCCTGCCCTAAATCATACCTCCTCAGCCGCTAGCAGATGATATGATGAGAGTGTGGAAATGAATCTGGGTTAAAAATAAGCAGTTAGAACATGCAGCATTTCACAGCCTTGACAGTTACAATGAAGAGGTCCAGAGCACCTTCCTGCAGACCCTGGCAGAACAAGCTGATGGGACAGCACTCTCCATCCAGCTTCACAGTGGGAGGAACAGCAGGAGAGAGCAGCACAGGTCGCTCTGCTCTCACACTGCCTGGCTGCGTTCAGTCTGGGGCACAGAAACAACATAAGCATGGAAGCCTCGTAGTGAGTGGTGCAAGTATAAAATAACAGCGAACAAGGAAACAAGAACTGCGAATTAGTTCAACACACACCAATTCTTTGTCCAGCCTCTTTTCTTAGTATATTTTGGATGATTTAAAAAAAAAAAAAAAAAAAAAGCCCCGGGTATGTGATGAAGACCCTTCCCAGTCGAAACCGGAGCTTCAGCGCTCCTAGAAGAAACACATTCTGCAATCACCTCACCCCACACGGTTGCCTCTCAGAAGCAGAGCTGCCCGCGTTGAAGACACGGGGAGAGGCAGAGGTTCAAGTGGGGAAGCAGCCCCCAAACAACCCCAGAGCGGTGGTGCCGGAGGGTCGGGGCGCCAGGAACGGCACGTGCCGGGCCGGGACACGCGGCAGCGCAGCCCGCAGGCGCACTTCCAGCCACGTGCCGAGAGGGCCGCGCCTCAGCCCTCCCGGCCGCCCGCAGCACAGCGGGGACCCGCCGAGCCCCGGGGCGGGCCGCGACGGAGGCCTTTCCCGGGGGGAGGCCTTAAAGCGGGAGCCCCGGCGATAAAGGAGATCGGGAGCGAGGAGGCTCCCGCGGGGACCCGCTCCTCACCGGAAAACGGGGCGCGGCCCTCAAGAGGGGTGCGGGGGGTTCGGCCCGTACTCACCGCCCGCCGCGCCCCGACCCGCACCGCCCGCGAACGGCCCGCCGTTACCATGGGGATCCCGGCCGGCGCCGCGCTGCCACGTGACCGCGCATCCCGGCAGCCCCGCGGGCGGCGGGCAGGACTACAACTCCCGACGTGCACAGCGCCACGCGCCCGCGGCGCCCCCTGGCGGCCGAATAGGCGGTAGTTAGAGGGACGCAGTGAGGACGGACGGCAGGAGCGGGCACGGCCACCGCCCAGTGCTGCGGCTGAAAATGGAGGCACTGTCCTGGAGATCGCAGGCACTTGTTCCGAAAAAAGCTCCACGTGAGAAGGGTTCCTCGGTACAACGCCGCAGACTGACGCTTCTGATCAGAGCCATACGCAGCCCGGGTGTGCTGCAGCAACGCGCTGTAGGTGTCATCATCCTCAGCTCTAATAAGTGCATCCAGGGCACAGCTGGAGAGGCCAGGCAGAGCTCCCTGGGGCAGCCAGCAGTCACTGTGGGTCAGAAGGTGCCTTTCTCCCATCCCGATGCCAGCATCGGGGCGACTGCTGGCTTCAGCCCTTCTCACCAGCGCAGGGCACAAGCCAGGCACACATAGCTTGCGTGGACTCACTGGGCTCCCTCAGGTGCTCTGCAGGGGTGTGAGGAGGCGGATAAGCTTCTGGCAGTGGCATGCAGATGAAGGCCGGGGGCTGCCCCCAGCCATGGGCCAGGGGTCACTACCAGCTAGCACAGCCAGCTGGTCACTGGCCCTGAGGGAGAGCAACACCTGTGGACAGAGGCACAGCAATCAGCAGTCAGCCCTGCATCATCCCCTCGATGCCACCAGCTGTTCCACAAGAGGGGTGAGGGCCAATACCTGTTGTATCCCAGGGTGCTGGCTGACAGCGCACAGAGCCATAAGTGCTCCCTCCCGCACACTGGCCTGGGGATCCCGGCAGGCCACCTCCAGGAGGATGCGTGGCGTCCCGCTCTCCACGAGCAACTCCCCGAGCTCTGCTGAGCGCCGGCCCAAATTGCCAAGGGCTGAGGCTGCATTGCAGCGTGTCTTGGCCTGCTGATCACTCAGCAGCTGCGTCAGCCTGGGCACGGCCTTGCCCAGAGTCCCGGCTGGGGAGGACTCGTAATAAGCAGCATTACCCACTGCAAAGCTGGCTGCCTTGCGCACAGCCTCATCCTCATCAGCCAGACACACCAGCAGGCTCTCCAGTAAGCCTGGCTGGTTCTGCAACACCTGGGGAAAGCCATGGCTATGGCGGAGCAGGTTGCCCAGCAGATTGCAGGTTTTGGCCCGTATGGAGCGTTCCTGGTGGCTGAGTAGGTGGGTCAGTGTGTGGTAGGTCATATCTGAACCCCCTAAAATCCTCTGGAGAAAGGGCAGGTGCTCTGGACAGGTCCGAGCCACGTGAGTCAAGAGAGACAGCAGGTCAGTTGTGAGCGTGAGGCTGCCTGAAAACAGGACAGTACTCAAGTAGGCAATGATGTGCTCTGAGGCAGCAGCCTCCCTTGCTATTTGGTCTGTGACCTGCTCATCGGACACAACAAGGCGGCATAGGAGGCTCATGGGAAGCTCAGTGTCTGACAAAGGCAGATGGTGACAGCAGACCTAAGGAGAAAGGAGACACAGTAGTGCTGAGGGCATCATCCTTGCACTGAGGGCTGTATGGCACTCAAGTGTTGTCCCCAGCTGGGTACAAACAGCAGTGCCAGCATGGGCTGCTATGTGGGGAATTGTCTCCAGTTTATGGAGGGAAAGACAAAGGTGGGGGTAGAAGCGTAACCTGCAGTAGCTGGGGAGGAATCTGGGAGTCTCTCACTGCCTCGATGACTAATGCTATGGTGTCTTCATCCACATCCAGGGCAAAAGGAAAACAGAGGAGCTGGCAGGCCTGCATCACTACAGCTGGGATGAGCTCAGCCTCTCCATTCTCCCTTGCTTGCCTGAATTTGTTAGAGAGACTGGGCTTGATACAGAGATGGTGGGGGGAAATAAAAAATAAAAATCAGCTGTTGAGCACTGCCCACTTCAGCCTTCCCAACTCACGTCTGTGCCAGACACGCCAGGAAGCGAGGAGACAGCAGTGTCTTCAGCATCACCATGAGGACACCATGGGACTGGGTGAACTGAGGCAGGCACCGGTGGGTCTCACGAGTGAAGATGAAGAGGGCCAGGCTTAAGAAAAGCAGTATGCCTGCAGGAGGAACAGCATGGCAAAGAGGCAAAACTAGGGAAGACTGAAAAAAGTCTCCTCTCTTCTGTCTGCCTGTGCTGCATAGAGCTCTCACTCTCTGCAGAAGGTCAACAATCCTCAAGAACAATTCCGGAACCCTCTGGCCTAGGAATCAGATGATGATGGGGACAGAGATGTGAGCAAGCCTGAGAGCAGGATGAGGAGGAGGGTACAGGACAGATACCTTTTTTCACCCACAGCTCCTACCTTGAGGGGAGAGAAGGCTCCAGTCTGGCTCTGCCACAGGGGGCCCTGCCTCTGGGCTGTTTCCCTCCAGTGCTGCTCCACTGCCACCCATGCAAAGCACTGCAGGAACACAACGCCACACCACGCTCCACAACTCTGAGGCAGAAAAGCTCTGTTCCACAGCCACATCCTCCTACATATGGGGAGAAAAGTGTTAACAGGCTTCCAGGCTGTCCTCCAGGGTTCCAGTTTATGATTCTACCAGCCCCATGGTCCCAGGGAAGCCAGGGCTGGATCACCCAAAGAGTAAAGAGGGAACCAAACAGCCTACAGCCCTCCTGCCCCTGCTGATGGCACCAGTCTCAGGGCATTTCTGTTCTCTCCCACTCTGATACATCCATAAGTCACTCCTCTCTGCCTGTCATCCTCCCATCAACCCTCCTGAGCTCCACAGACAACCCTAGGTGACTTTCATGGGGTTGCACAGTTCAGCTAAAGCTCTACAGTTTCCTGTTTTTCCCCATCCTTCACCACCAATCCACACTCTGGCCTCTGCATCCCCACACCTAGCCCAGGCAAAGGGTGAAAGGAAGGCCGGTACCTGTGCAAGCAGCTTCAACAGGAGGAAAATGATCCCATCATAGAGACCAGCACCCATAGGCAGGGAGAAATGCAGCTGTAAAAGAATGTGGGACAGGCTGGATCTGAGCACTGCTCTGAGGGAAGCAGCAGCAGACCCCATATCTTTCTTACTCCATCTTTGCCTGCAAACCTTTGTACTGGGATGACAGCAAGGTCCCCCAGCTCCTCAGGCCCTATTCCATACCTCAGCAGGCTCTATCAGTGCGTTTGTCACTGCTGTTAAGATTTCTTTTCCCCTAAGTGCAACAGGCACCCCACGCTGATCAAGCTGTGTCAGGAGGAATGCTGCAGCACCCTGTAAGAAGAAACAGAGCTCAGCACCTTTAGGACTTGCCTATCTGCTCTTAATCCATCAGACTAGGGCAAGGACAGATCAGCTGCACCCATCCCACCCTAAGGAAGCAACAGTAAAACCCAATTGGGATGTGGGGCTCTGCAGGATTCCTTATGGCACCTCTGGCAGAATGGACAGACTTACCACAACAGATATGACAGGAGACTGAGTGAGCAGATCCAGGGCCAGGGTAACCACCTCCTCAAGCCTGAAACACAGGAAACAGAGGTAAGACACTGGCAGTAAGCCCTCCTCACAGTGCTGTATTCCCAGGCCTCTACATCCAACTGAGCAGCGGCATTCAAATACTCCCAAGGATGGGAAGAAGCCACTTTGCAGGAAGATAAGTGATTCCTCATTCACAGAGCTTCCTTCCCCATTCTCTGTCCCTAGTGCATCCCCAGCATCTGTCTAGGCATCAGGATCAGAAGGATCAGCAGGACCAGAAGCCTAGCTCTGAGTGTAGGGCAGAGACTTGTACAGGACAGGGAATGCTCCTACTTCACCCACAGATAAAAGCTGGTGCTTACCTGGAAGGAGAGGCCTGGGGCTGCAGGGTAAGCAGGGTCAGCAGGTATAGGGAGGCCTCACAGGCCACCCTTTGAGTCACCTCCACCATGGGGACCTGCCAAGGGAGCAGGAGTCACAGGGGAACAGCAAGACTGAGAGGGGAGGAGGGAATGCTTCTGAGACCTGGAAGGAAGACAACAACTGCACTCTACAGATTGAGCTCCATCTCAACACACACTTTTCTTCCCACAACACCCAGCCTGGTGTAAGCAGCACCCAAAGAAATGGGTCATGCACTCCTACCCAATCACAAGGGCTGCAGTGAAGTTCTACCTTGCCCTTTGAGAGCTGCATGAGGAAGTCCCATACTTGCTGGCTCTTCCCCAGGTGCTGGCACAGACTCGGGCTGGCATAGCAGCCAGTGTAGAGGATCTGCAAGACAGAAGGGAGAGCTGTACAGCTGCCCAGGTGACAGAGACACAGTGATCAGGCCCATCCTAGTCACACTCCATGGCTATTGTGGGCTCAATTCTCAAGGAGACCAAGTTATTAAGGGCTGAACCTACAGCTCCCATTTCCCAAAGGAAGTTCCCCTGGCCTGGGACTAGGAGCTTGGGGAACAGCCAGATAAATGGATGAGGTTATTACCTTCAGAACATTCAAGGAGCAATTTGGGTGCTCCAGCTTCCCCAGCAACTTCCCAAGCTGCTGGCACTCTCCATTCATAAGCTTTCCAGCTACCTCCTGAGCAACCTGTAGAAATCAATCCGTTATATATTTCAGGCACCTGAAGCATTGCACAGACTAAGAAGTTCCATACTAGCAACAGATTAACAGAAGAAGCCATTACTTCCTACACAGCAGTGCCTGCTTTCACGCACGCATGCTCATCTGCCATGACCCAGCACTGCTTTAATGCCCAGTCCCTGAGCTGACATGGGTAAGGTAAGATGCCTGCTCTGCTTCTTTCCATATTGACTTAGAGTTGAACTCAGTCATCAAGCATAGATCTCTATTCTTGTTTTTCCTCTTATTCAGTTTGATTTCAGATTTTCTACAATTCATATCAAAAACTTACAAGAACCCTTTGCATTTCTCTGCTAACCCAGTCTTTTATTTAGCCCTTCACTATGTCAAGCCCTAAGTGTGAGTCTTTTAATTGAGTCAGTGTATAATCAAAGAATTTTAGGATGTTATAATCACAAAACAAATAAGAGAGTTAGGCAAAGCAGACTATGATAACAAAAAGAATAAATAAAAAGCTTACCCCTATCCTGGGCCCACTCACAAAACACCAGCAAAGGTGATCTCCAGAAGAGATCCTTCCCCCCGGTAGCCAGCTCTTAAATAAGCCTCGAAGGGGTGGAGCCAGGCTCCACCCCTTCCAGCAGCACAGGTGAATTGCCTTCACCTGTGCTCCTCCGGCTGACTCATGGCTCGCCTCAGGTGATCAATCAGAGGTTCAGGCCGTGACTCAGCAGTTCCCATACAGTCAGGAATCCTTAGACTCAATTACTTAATGGCTAACTTGAGACAGACAGGAACCATTAAGGGCTGAACCCAGAGTTCCCCCTCCCCCATGTTCCTAACCCCAGTTCTTAGACTCTGAGGCTCAGCTCTTAGATCAGGAGGAGCAGCCTGCAAATTACAGCCCCTCTGCCAACAAACTCGGAGGACCCCAGCCCTACACTCTACTGCTGAAAAAGAGATTCTTCTTGAGAGGGCTGTTGATCCCATGGAGAGCACACATCTTTGCCCTGCAAAGACAAGTGGCCTGACCTGCTGCTTGGCTTCCCAACAGCTGTTCCGTGCCAGAGGGATGCTGCAGGCAGCTGCCAGTGCAGCCGTAAAAAGGTCTGCCATGCATCGTCTCTGGTCATGAGCTGATTTGGCCTCCATTGCTGCACCTGGAAAGGACACATCAGGAGACACATCCTAAGCATGAGGGGTGCTGAGGAACAGCAGGCTGGAGCTGAAAGCCAAGAGATGTTTGGTGATTATAAAGGATCTGCAATTGAGGAAGAGAACAGGAGGGCCCCAGGTGGCAGATGTTTGAGGGATTTGGGCAAATAAGCTCAGCCACCTTCTCCTGGCAACAGCAGTCAGTGCTCTGATAGAGCTCAAGGGCTTGAAAGAGAAGGAAAGCCTGCCAGGAACCCTGTGAGGAAGTGGTAAGCTGCCATTAGTGCTACCTTGCAGAGCAGGTTGCTCAGAGATCAATCCCTGAAGGAGTCTGTCCAGCAGGGGCTCATTCTCCTCTCGCAGGCTGGCATAGAAGGGGACAGAGATAGAGGGGCACATCACATCCAGGCTCTCACAGAGCAGGGTAAAGCACTGGGGAAGACACAGAGGTTGCTATTACTGCAAATAAAAAGTAGGAGGGTAGAGAAAAACAATCACAGAGGAAACTAGTGGGGGACAGCAGAGATGGAAGAAGAACACTCGTGCTAGAGCTTCAGGGACCAATGTCTCCTCTTCAGCCGCTCAAGTCCCACTGTTACGGCATAGGAGCCATGTGCTGGCTGAGAGAAGGGTACACGTGGAGGTACAGCCAAGGAAGGTGTCCCTCAGAGAGGTTCTTTCTGCATGTGATCCACCTTCCCACCCCCCCGCCCACCCCCCCCAGAAAAAAAATATATAACAATGGCCCTGACAAGAATGCATCAGGCCACATAGCTCAGAGCAGGCAGCTCTCCCCACTAACACACGCACCCAAGCCCACAGCTTTGGTCAGGGGAGGACAGAGTGGGGAACAGGGAGACTGGGACATGCTTACCAGGAGGCTTTGCTGGCAGAGTCTCATCTCACTGTCAGCTGTCTCGGCCAGCAGATTTGGCAGCAGGGCTAGGAAGTGGTTGGCACTCTCCTGGAAAGTCTGTAGGCTTAGGAAGGCAGCAAGCACAAAAGAGAACAGATAAACCTAGTCACTGGCTATGAGGATAGGATCTGGTCAGGTCCTCACAGCCCTGGCTGCAAAGGGCAAGCAGCACAACTGAACTTATCAGCTGTGCCTTCCCCTGTATTAGCCCCATGGAAAGTACTCATTTGTAAGCTGTGACATCTATCATGATGCTTCCCCACATGACAGTTTCTCCTTCCTGCCTACTTCTCTACTGTGGCCACAAGAGGCCTCAGAGTGCATCACCTTGCCCCACCTGCCCTGCTCCTACCTGTCCTGTCCACTCTCCTCCAGGCTGCATTCACTGCTGAAGTAAACTGTGGTCACCATGATGAGGTCTGTCAGCACTGTGATACACCAGGGCTGCTGCAGGAAGCAGAAAGAAACATGAAGTGGCAATTGCCTGCCTGCCAGCCTGACACCACTGCAGCAGGATCCTTCCTTGCCAAGATCTTCCCCCTTCTAAACAGGGCCTGGAAGAGACATTGATCCTGTGAACCATCTCCAGCAGGACACAGAGACCTGTGACAGCACAGGCACACTGCAGGACTGAGAGAAACCCAGTCTGCCTAGGGTTCTACACCCACCTGCTTGGTGCTGCCACTCTCCAGCATCTGCTTGGCCAGATGCAGCAGGGACAATGGCACATTCAGCTCTTGGCAAAAGAGGTTCAGCAGCTCAGAGTCACAGTGGGTAGCCAGAAGATTTCCCACAACACGAAGTACGGGACGGAGATGGGACGCTCCCTCAAGCATCCCTTCCAGCACCTGGGCAGCAAGAAGCCAGAAGGACTCACAATCAGCAGCACTTATGGCCTCTCCATCAACCACATGGCTGCCCCCCAGCCTCCAGGGCAAGGGACAGCAGTGGAGGAGATGAAAAGCTAAGTGTGTGAGGCAGCTCTGATTCCTGGGGAAGCAGCAGGACTTCTTGCTGGCTGAAGCAGGGGATCTCACAATGCTCCCAACCCAACCCCAGGAAAGAAGGCAGCATCCACGTTCCCAGTCTCAGTCAGCTGGACCAGCCATCACTCACTTGCTGAGCAGATTCTGCAAGCCGGACTTGGACACGGTGCCGGAAGGCTGGGTCTCTCAGGAGGCTCAGAGGCGTGCTCAGCTGCACAGCCAAGGGCTCCGTGGCCTCGATCAGGTGTTGCCACTCCTCATCACTCTCCAGCTCCTGACCATGGAGAAGAGAGAGTTGGTGCCATAGATTCTGCCTACCCCAGAATCTGAGTACCAGGCCCTAGGGACTGGGCCCTGATATCCTTATCGCAGGACACCATCTTACCTTGCTCTCCAGGTCCACAGCCTCGATGCTTTGTCTGCCTTGCAGCTCTGCTCTGCCAACACCAAGCTGCAGTGCTTCTGGCTGGGGAAACTCCCGCTCATAATCTTGTGTGATGCTGTGCTCCCTGGCCAAGGAAACAGCCCAGTCAATGAGCTACCCCACTTTCCTCTCTTTTTCCCAGTCCCAGCCTTCCCTCACCGTGGGCTTGGAATAGGCTCTTCCAGTTGCCACTCTGCCATGCTGTTCTTTCCTTGCAGGACACCTGAATTCTTCTCTTTGAAGGATGCTGGTAGCTCCTCCTCCTCCTCAAGGGCTGCCTTTTCAAAAGCTGCTCTGGGTTTATGTCTGGTATGTCCTTTGCCAGAGTCCTTCATAGATGTAGTATTTGCCTTCAGCTGCCCCTGGGAGATGGCAGAGAAGTTTAGTCAGGGAGACTCAGTGAGAAGAGCCCCACCACAACAATGACCCCACAGTCCTGCCTTGTATGTAACCATTACACCAGCCTTGCCCACCTTCCTTCTGTCTTTCCCCTCAGTCCCATTTAAGAGCCCTTCCTTTGACATAACCATGAGGTGCAGTCCAGAGAATTCCACACTTTTCTCCACCTTTTTCTGTGCCTCCTCAGCCATCTTCTGCCGAGCCTTTCTCAGGATCCTGGACTGGCCACTCCTAGGGGCCAGGGAATGGGCTTGCTGCTCCTTCAGGGCCTGTAGCTCTGGGGACAGCTTGGTGGTGAAGGGGTTTGAGATCCCATGCTCTTCCGTGTCATCAATCACTGAGAAGGCAGGAGCAGAATTTCAGCAGCTCTTTCTTGAGATGCAAAGAGAGTAACCAGCTCTGCAATCCCAGGAGAATCCTGGGGGACCCAGAGCAACCCCAGGGGCAGGAGCTAGGGGTTGGTGGAAGCTGAGAGGAAGGAGGCAAAAACCAGGGTAGAAAAAAAAAAAAAAGAATGGTAGGGTGGTGCTCCCAGTCTCCAGGCAGTAAGAAGTGGAAATGGTTTGGTTACTCACCAGTAACCCGTCCAGCAACAAAGGGGTGGGACAGCAGTTCTGGCCACGACAGGCGCTGGCGGGGATCCTTCATTAGCAGCCCCTGCAGGAAGCTCTACAAGGCAGCACAGTGCAAAAGTCAGACACCACACATGCAAAAATGAATACAGCACTCCCACCAGCCTCCCTCAGAAATAACACTCAGGACCCCTGGGCTCTTTGTCTCACCCTGGGAAACAGCGTATCTGGTGCTGATGGCAGACAGGCAGTGGGAAGACACTTCCCTTCTTAGCACAGTAAATCATTCCTCTGCTCTCTGCCTCAGCTTCCCAATTTATCTAGGGATAGCAGTGTAAGGGCTCCCCTCCAAGAAGGCCAAGATCTCATTCCTTCACTACCTTCCAAAATCCATATCAGGGGAGAGAAAACCTAAGCATGATCAATCAGAGCAGCACACAAAGCCAAAACTGCTATTGCATCAATGGGTCCTACACCACAGACAGGGCTTTGTTCCTTACCTTGAAGGCCGGGCTTATGGCCTTAGGCCATTTGACAGGGTCCTTGACAATGAGGCTGACAAGCTGGAAGATGCTGCTGGTATAGAAGGGAGGTGTGCCCATGAACAGCTCATACAGGATGCAGCCCACAGACCATAAGTCTGCTGTGTGGTCATACGGCCGCTCCTCCACCAACTCGGGGGACATGTACAGCGGAGTGCCCTTGATGGAAGTCAGCACCATGGTGTGGATGCTCATAGCACGTGCAAACCTGCTCAGAGCAAAACACAGGTGGCCATTTCAGGCTGGAGCAGCCACTGCAGCTCCTAAGGAGACCCCGTGAGTCATCAATATCCTGTCCCCTCCGGAGTCTCAAATTCCCCACACCTGCTAGTCCCTGAATATGTGCAGAATGCAAGTCCCCTTCCACACCTCCCCTTCTCCTCTACAGCTCCAGGACATTCCTTGGATGCCCCAAGCCTACACATCCTCCTTAGCAGGTCACCCGCACGCACCCAAAGTCACAGAGCTTGATGACGCCGTCTTTGCCCAGGAGGATGTTCTGGGGTTTCATGTCACGGTGCAAGATGCGGTGGGAGTGCAGGTAATAGAGAGCAGACACCAGCTGGGCAGCGATGGTCTGGACCTGCCAGAGACATGAGAGCTTCATTCCAGTACCCCAACTCTTGCCCTTGCCCTGTTTGGGGCAGGGACCTGCCTCAGCCTTGGGCCAGCAGCTCCTCTCTGAGGGAGGAGTGAGCCGAAGGCTGAGGCAGCAGCCACGTGTTCTGACTCTTGTAGAAGGAACGGGGATAACAAGGTCAGTGGGATCACTGTGACCCACTGCCTGCAGTTTGGCTGCCCTGCCTTTTCATTCCCTTTAGAATCTGCCAGCCAAAGCCTCAGAGACACCTTCACCCCTTTGATGTCTCCATGCCCACAAAAGAGCCCTCTGCCTGCTAAAAAATCCTGTTCCCTCCATCCTGCAGCAAAGCCTGTGTGGCCAATCACCTGGTCCTCGGGCAAACTCCCATCATCCTCCAGGATCTGGAATAGCTCCCCCTCTGCATAGTCAGTCACCACCACCACCTGGAGAAAGGAGCAGTGTGGAGGCATTAAGCACAACCCCCAGACGCATCCCTACTGAGCCTTTGTAGCTCTACTTATCTGGAAGACACAGCAGAAGTCAGGGAAGTGTAAAGGAATGGGATAAGCATATAATAGGATTTCAGAGCCCAGTGGTAGAAATACTCCCTTGAGCATATTTTTGATCTACTGCCCAATTACTGGAGGGCTCTGGTAAACACTGACCAATGAGTAGGCTGGGTCCCAGTCCTAAGATAATTCCCTCAAAAGGTCTCTCCGTATCCAGAGAGCAGGAAACTCCAATCAGGCCACGTGAGGGAGAAGAATAGGCTGGAAGCAGGTCTGCAGCACCCAACAATAGTGGAGATACAGCTGAGCACTGAACAAACTTGGCTGGCTATAAATACTGCTAGAACCCTGGAAGGCTGTAACCAGTATCTCCTGAGACAGACACTGGTAACCAGTATCTACTGAGACAGATAGCAGGTGATAGCACACACCCCCTGCCCAACCAAGCAAAAGTACCTGCCCCCACACAGGCCCCTTTACCTCTTTGTCAGTCTCAAAGCTGTCAAGCATCTGGATGATGTTAGGGTGATGGAGGCCTCTCATAATCTCAATTTCCCGCTGCAGGTTCTTCAGTTCCTTCTCAGACCGCCCCACCTTGGGGATGAATTTCAGAGCGACCACCTTCCAAAGCAGGCAAAGCTGGGATCAGAGCAGGGTCCCACCCACCCTAGCAGGAACTGCATTTAACCCAAGGGGGATTCAGTATTTACTAGGTGAACACACAGAATGAGACGTGTTCATAGTGCCCCTTGAAGCTGAGGCAGCAAGGAGTACAGGCAGCCACCTGAGCTGTATTAACAGGACTACAGGCATTATCTGAAGGAAGCGATTCTCACCCTTTACTTAGGGTTTGTTAGGGTTTGTAGCCAGTTTTTGGCCCAGAAGCACACTGACAAACAGGAGCGGTCCCAGCTGAGGATCACCAGGATGGCAAGGTAGCCGATGCACATGGCTTACAAGCTGAAACCCGGGGGACCCGAGCTTCATTAACCCGGAGATAAGCTGAACAACAACCCTACGGCCGGCGGTAGGAGACTTCTAAGGAGACGGAGCCAGGCTCTTTACAGACGTCCCTCCCAGTACCCGCCTCACTCCTCACCTGGGCGCTGCACCTCCGCCGCCCCTTGTACACTCGTCCGAAGGAGCCTTCTCCGATCACCTCCAGCACGTGGTACCTCTCCATGGCGGGGCTCCGAGGTCGGGCCGAGGCTCCCCAGCCTACGGACTGACAATTTAAGGCCGCGGGGCCGCAGTAAAACCCGGCCCGAGGTCGAGCCCGCCGCGTCAGGCCGCGCCGCCGTGTCGCCTAGCAACGGCCGAGGCCGCCGCACTTCCGCTTCCGGGCCGGGCGGCAAGATGGCGGCGGCCGGCGAGGAGGTGGAGGCGGCGGACTGGTAATGGCAGCCCGTTCCCGTCCCGCCTTTCCCCGGGGCCGGCGCCTGGGGCCGCCTGACCGATCGGTGCTTCGCAGGGCGCTGCCGTCCGAGGTGGAGGTGCTGGAGTCCATCTACCTGGAGGAGCTGCGGGTGGTGCGGGGCCGCGCGAGGTACGTACCGGGCCCCGCGGCCTCCGGGCCCCGCTCTCCGGCCGCGCCTTACCTCCGCCCGCCTGCAGGTCCGAGCCCTGGGAGGTGAGCATCACCCTGCACCCCGCCACGGCCCAGGACCAGGACTCACAGTTCGTGCGCTGCACGCTGGTGCTCGCCGTGTCCCCCCAGGTAGGCTCCTGTCCCCGCTGGGCCTTGTGGCCCCTATCTCTGCTTTCCTTGGTGCGTTTTGGGTTTTGTTGGTTTGTTTTGTTTTCTAGTATCCCAATGAGGCTCCAGACATCTCCATCAGCAACCCGCGGGGACTGTCAGATGAGCAAATCCAAAAGTGAGTGCCAATAGGGGAGCGGTGATGTTAACAGTGCTTAAGAGCCTTCTCTCAGTGCCTTCAGGGCCCTCTGTTCTCTTAACACATACGTACAGCTCTCAAAGCACCTTGAGTTAAATCTTATGTCAGCCCTGATGCTGAGTTTGCTGAGGAATGGTTTGTTCCTTTGTGGTCCACCTGAAATGTAACTGCCAGGCCTTCAGAGATGTCAGTCCAGCTTTGACAGAGACAAGACTGAACTGAGTTGCAGTGTTCAGGCAGCCTGCTGCTGCCTCTGTGCTCCTGTCCTTGGTGCAGCAGAGATCCAAATACCAGTCAGCAACACAGCATTAAAGTTGGTCCCACCAGATCAACAAAGCCTTAGATTTGCTAAAGTTGAAGAGTACTGGGTGAGCTCAAATTGAAACAGTTTGCAAGCTCACTCTTGCAATTTCTCTGAGGACAACCATTTCCTTCACACTTGTTCTCAAGGAGCTTGGGACAGCATGGGAATATGTGCTTGCATTTGTGCCCATCTGTATCTCACTACAGGCAAACCCTGGTGGATGATGTTCTTTTCATTTCTTTCGTTATTATGGTGGGGAGACAGGCATGTGGAAGAGTGAAAAGGTGTGGCAAAGTTTGTGTTAAGTATTTGTGCTACTTTGCTGTAGGATTTTGCAGACCCTCAGAAATGTTGCTGAAGCCAGGCTGGGGACAGAGGTGCTATATGAGCTGATTGAGGTGAGAGCTGGGGAGAAGGGAGGCAGACAGATGCACACTGTTCTTTGACTCCCTTTGAGGTAGGAGAGCCCTGAGTCTGGGCCCATGTGGAGACCAGTGAGAAAAATGCTTGCTTTTCTGCTTTGACAGAAGGGGAAGGAGATTCTCACTGACAACAATATTCCTCATGGCCAGTGTGTGATCTGCCTCTATGGATTCCAGGTAGGAATGTGTATTCAAGCCATTCAAGGTGGCTGAGAAGTGAATCAGATGAAGCCCAGTGGAAGAAGCTATGTGGTTTTGCCATCAATAACATCCCTGCTGACATGGGAGTGAAAACTCACCTCAGGTAGGTGCTGGGAACACTCTTTAAATCCCTTTTCTCATCCACAGGAGAGGGAAGCCTTCACAAAGACCCAGTGCTACCACTACTTCCACTCCCACTGCCTGGCCCGCTATGCCCAGCACATGGAAGAGGAGATTCTCACACAGCAGGAGGAGAGAGAACAGCACCTGGCACCTTCCCCCAAACAGGTATTGGGCTTTTGATTCCCTGCACAAGCCGTCTTGAGTTCTCTGTCACTCCCTGTGGGATGTGGAACAAAGGCCATCCTGACTCAGCAGCCGTGTGCAGTATGGTTAGCACTGCGCCTGCGCTGAGAGAATCAATGAAGATTGGACCAAGTGAGCCCCACGAGCCCCTTCCAACCATAATTACAAACTGGAATCCCCGTGGGCCTCCCTGCCTTAGCAAAAAAGTGCCTGTGGTTAGTTGAAGAAGGCTGCCCTGTTTGTTTCACTTCCAGCCTGGGGATTCTGTGGATGTGCATGGGCTGGGTTGTTGCCTAGGGTTTCACCTCTCACCTCCCTGCAGAAAGTCGGCGTGCAGTGCCCTGTCTGCCGGGAAACCTTGGTTTATGACCTCTGTGCCCTGAAGGCAGCGCCACCACCACAGCACCCACTGGTAAGAGATGTGGATTCATCTGTCTGGCTGTGCCCACTCTCTGGGTAGCTTTAACTGGGACATTTTAATGCATGAACCAGCTGCAGCTGATTAACGTGCTCTGCCATTTACTCTAGGAAAACACACAAATGTACAAATTCCATCTTGTGCTCTAATTCTGAGGGGACCATTCCTTCTGCCATAGAAAAGGGGCCCACCTTCAGATGTGATAAGGGCAGAGGGAAGCAAAAGATATGTAGCTGTTGCATGGGGAGGCAGTGAGGATATGTAGTGTTGTTGGCTTGCTCTCCAAAGCAAGCAGACGTGGTGGGGGAGAGAAACAATTCTGCCATCAGGCAGAGTGCCTGAAAGGAACCTCTGTGTTCTGTCTGCTCTAAGAGAATAACTGTAGCTTTCCTTAAATATGTCCCTGTACCCACTGAGATGTTATCAGTTTCAAGTGAGTGACTCCAGCTTATGTGGTTCTTGATTTTTAATTGCTCTGCATCTTACTCCAAAGCAGGAGGTCCTCAGACAGGCAATGCAGGAAACGGTGGGTCTGCAGTGACATGTACCTATACAGAGACAGGGAACTACACGTAATCTGTAGGCTCAGTGGGTCCAGTGTTGCAGACAGTTTACTTGGGTGCTGTGTGATCATATGAGGGTTTGGGGAGTTGCTCATGCTGTTGCTAACTGACTGCCCATATAGATAGAGCCCTTAACCCCTCTTGCTGTCTGCCACTCAGGAGCCATACAGGCCAGATGCCAAGATGCTGCAGCACCAAGAAGAACTGCGCTTAATTTTCAAGAAACAGCAAGAGAAAGGGGGCATCATTGACCCCGAAGCAGAGAAGAACCGTTACTTCATCAGCCTGCAGGCGGTATGGCACTGGGGGCAGAGAGCCACTGAGCTCCACACCAGCAAGGAGGTCCCTGGACTTGAGGGCCAAACACTGTCATCTGCTTTGGGACTGTCCTGTCCCTTTCTTAACCACTGGCTTCTTTCTTTCAGCCTCCAGCTACTGTTGATCCAGGCCAGGCAGCTGCTTCCTCTGAGCTGCTGGTGAGTGCTAGCGATGCGGATGCACCTCAGACACCCTGCCGGGCCTCAGCTCTGGAGCCAACCAGGGCTCCAGAGAGCAGGGCAGAGCCTGGGCAGCCAGAGAGGCCTGCTGTGCCCAAGGAACCTCAGTGCAAGAGGGAGAGGCATAGAGGGGAGAGGTCAGGCCCAAGAGGCCAGGGCAGGCAGTCCTGCAGCAGCTCGCAGGAAGCAGCAGGGGAAGCCTGTCATCTGTCCCATGGCTCCAGGGTGCCCAGAAGCTTTGGTCAGAGACCAGAGAGAAGACCTGGTGGGAGGCACTGTCAGGAATTTCCAAAGCCTCACAGCAGAAGCAAGGCAGCTGCCTTGGCTGAAAGAAAGGAGCTGTTCCCTGAAGATCCTTCACCAGTAGCGGGCACAGTGGACTTGAAAGAGGAACACCATAGCATGGAAAGATGGACCCCGGAGCAAGGTGCTGAAGCCCAAAGCAGGGAGAAGGAGAACCTGGCGTTCAACCGCGGCGAGCACAGAGCAGCTTCTGGCTGGCAAGGCCACCACAGGCCCTGGGATTGCAGGAGGTGGGAAAGGTCCAGAGTGCAAGATCGTGGCTCCTACCACAGAGCACCAAGAGGGCGAGGGATGTTCAGGCCCAGTGGATGTCGAGAAGCCCATTTTGTGGAGAAGGAGAGCAGTTCCTAGCAGGAGGGGTAAGGGGCTGGGCTGGGAGAGGCTGTTAATAACAAGAATGGCAAAGACTGTGGTAGAGCAGTAGCAAGGAGTCACCATACAACTTGGGAGAGAGGAGGCAGTTGGCACAGCTTGGGACAGGTGAGCTCTCCACGGTTCACGTAGCGTGAAGCATCAGGCTGCCTGGTGTGAGCAATTGGCTGTCACCACCACTGGAGAAACTGACTTTTGACAAGTCATAGCAGCCTTGGTCCTGAAGGATGCAGGGGGTAGAGGAGGGCTTGACCTGGGACCAGCATGCATCTATCGTCTGTTTTCTTGAGCATACATACCTACAGAAAGAATTGGAATTGGCTTGACATGGTGCTACAGCAGCCAAAGCTGTTCAGGACCTTCTCTGGAACTGAGCATCCCTACAGAGCCATGTTGGCACTAGGCAATGAGGCTGTGCCAGGGCAGCAACCTGCAGCTCATCTTGCTGCATCCTTTAGTGTTCTTTGAGCACCTTCTCAGCTGCTGTCCCTGCTCCTTAAAGATGACTGTTTATTCTGTGGTGCAGACTGCTGCTCAACTCATAGGCTTGGCCAGGCAAGTCCTTTGTATAACATGATTCTTCCCAGCCCCAGCCTGAGCTAAATTAAGTTTAAGCCAATGCTTTAGCAGGTCAGGACTAGCCAGAGACTGAGGCCTGGTACTGGCTCCTGCTCCCCATGGAAGCTTGAATTTAGCTGGAGCTTCTGCCTCGTCCGTCAGCTGCTTTTTTGCAGTTCCTTCTGCTGCTGTTTCAGATTCAAACCATGTCCTGCTGCAGAGATATGACAGGAATCCCAAATTTCTGAAGTGGGAGGCTGCTATTAAATTAATTTGTTGGGTCTTCTCTGGAGCCTGTTCCTTTTGTTTTCTTTGCCCTCCCACTCCTATTCTTAGCTGTTTGGAGCAAAGTGTTGATCTGTGGTATAACTCCCTTCTCTCCTATGCCGTACATGCAGGGGAAGTCTCCTGGATAGCAGGATGCTAGCTCCCTGCTTTGTCAGTGTGAGCTGTCTGGCTCACCTAGACCATACTGATTTCTTCACGCTTGTTTGTGCTTTGTGGGCCCATAACAAACCCCTCTTCTCACACAGATAACTATCATCTTCCTTTTGCTCATTGTGCTTTTAGAAGAACAAAAATCACCATGTTCCAATTGCCAAGCTCTTTGGCATCCTGCCGTGAGTCAAATTTTTCTTTCTCCTTGTTGGGAAAGCTACTGTGCCACGGTTGGAGCATAGGAATTCAGCCACAGAAATTAAAGTGAGCAGGGTTTTCAGTAATTCAGTCAAACACTATGCTTGTTAGAAGGGAGGGTTTTTTGTTTTTTTTTTTTTTTTTGTGCCAGGGAGAAGGGATTAAGGGCTCTCACCTTTCTGACTCGCTGTTAGCCTGGAGCAGAGGAAATTCTGTACTCGTGTGTGGAAATGAATTTGGGCTAAACATAAATTCTTTTAGAAAACATCCTGGCAACAGCAGGTACAGGCTGTCAAGACAGCACTTAATTCTGACTTGAAGAGGACGGTGGGGTGTTCTGGGGAAGAGCAAGGCTGTGGTATGCCTTCCCTGCTCTGTGTCTGAGTAACTTCAAAGCAGCAGATGTCCAGCTCCTTTCTCTAAAAGTTTGTCCAGGATGGGGATTTAGAATGAGGGAGAAATGGAGCCTGCACCATGCCCTGAGGCTTCTAACTTGGCATTTACTTACATGCCTACTCCCAAGATGGGGCTGTGCTGTTACTGACCTACCTCACAGGGCTGTTGTGAGGCTACACTGGCAATGGTGCTCACGCTGGCAGAAAGGCACTGATGGTGGCTGTAACATTAACACTATTAAAAGCAAGTAAAGTGACACAAGTTTCTTCCTGTGCTCTCGTGGTGGTAGTGGAGGGGGGGACTTGGGGACTTGGGTTGGTGGTGCTGGTGATGGAGCACAGAACCTGCCTGGATCAGGCCTCCCCTCCCCAGTTGCATTTTCAGGGCTGTTAGCAGAGGACTTCTGTTCTTCACACCAGCCTGGCCTGGCTGCACTGCTGACCACACCACTCCCTCCCCTGCTCCCTTTTCAGAGGCACAAATTTTGATCAGCTTTAAAACATAAGCACGCAGCAGCACCAAGCTGATGGCAGCCCTGCCACAAACAGGAAGAGAGGAAATAAACCAGCAGTACAGGGTAAGCAAATTCCCTTCTCAAAGGGGTTACTGAATTATCTCCCAGAGAATCCAGGAGGACCTGAAGTGCCAGAGACCGTACTGATCCTTCAGCTCAGTCTCTCCTTCCAGCGCCTTTCTACATTCTACCAGGAACTGCACCTTGGAGACAAGCCAAGATCCCTCTAGAACAGGGACCCAGGCCTCAGCAACCCTGAGAAGTGTCTGGAGCAATGCTGCTCCCATCTATCGAGGTCAGAAGGGCTCTAGCAGGTGGGTGGTGGGACAAATAACAGGCAGAGGAACAAAACCAACACTCGTAAGCATGCATACAAAAACAAGGGGACTGGAGGGCAAAGAGCCATGTTGTGCACTTTACCTTACAAGGTTGTTCACAGATCAATGAAAACTGCTCTCTTTTCAAAGACCATCAGCTCTCCTTAGCAGTGCATCACCCCAATGTCCTGCCTCTGCAAAATTCTGTTTTGGAGTATCAGCCCACAAGGAAGGGGTTGATAAATTACACTTTCACATCTGGAAGTCTTGGCAGCTTCTGAATCCCAGCACAAGGGCAGTGAGCAGGGTCTGTATAGTAGCAGAGGACTTCTGTTCTACTCCTAGGGAGCAGCAAGAGCCGATCCCCTCACTCTGCTGCAGAGTTGGAAGCTCTGACTCCATACATTTTAACAAAAAGACAAGGCCTTGGTGAGGTAGAGACCTGGGCAGCTCCACAGTATCCCCAGGATGGTCCAAGTCCTTGTCCCAGTTATCTCCAGGCCTCACAGCATGGCAAGGCAGAGCTCACCTTAGGTCACGGCAGGATGGAGTGTACGTTTTCAATGGCTCCCCCAGGATCTGTCTTGTAGAGCATGAAGTGGCCCTGCACCTGGGCAGCGCTGATCTGTTCGGAGACTGCCAGCGCCTGCTCAGCAAACTGCTCAGCTGCAGCTGGGGGCTGCTCAGGATAGAAGCGCTGGAACATGCGGACCAGCTGCCCTCGGGAGCAGTGGCCCACGTACTGCTTCAGGTCCACACGTCCAGGCCGCACCAGGGCTGGGTCCAGCCTGTCGAGACATAAGCGTGCCTTCACAACCTGATCACGGTGCCTTTGCAAGAGGGGTCTGGCAGAAGCACCCCTCCATGCTAGCACAGCCAGCATCCTATCCTATCTGTGCACTGTGGTAAAGGTAGGGAAAAGGTTTGCTCCTACAGTCATGGGAGGAAATCAACCCAACAGAAAGAAGGGAATGGTAGGCTCCTGAGGGTGACAAGTTGTCAGTTCTGCTCATCTGTATCCCAGGAATGCTGTCTGAACAGTGATCTAGGCTAGCTCAATCTAGAGCAAGCAAAGCCTACCACAGCACTGTCCACAAGGTACATATGCTGGCTTACTGAGCAGATATCTGCCGTGAGCCCAGGCCACTGCCTAGTGACTGAATGCATTGCATGGAACCAGCTTCTCACTCAGCACAGCCACAACCCTAAAATCCACAGATTCCTGCAGGCGGGAGGCTGGCACCTCTCCTGAACGAAGTATCCAGCACAATACGATTTGAGCAGCAAGGAAGAGGCCCCAGCAAGGGGTTGCTCTGATGAGGGGTTTGCATCCTGAGGAAGGATCAGGACAGCCCCTTCCCGCTTCTTCCCAGAGTGCAGCTCTGACCTGTCCACATAGTTGGTGGTCATGAAGACAATCCTGGCCTCTGTGGAGGCCACGCCATCCAGGGCGTTGAGGAGGCCGCTGAAGGTCAGGCGCCCCATGCCTTGGTACATAGCAGGGTCTGTGGATAGAGATGTCTGAGATTGTATCCATCTGCCACTCACCTGGCAGTCTTGAGGGCTACCTGCTTATAACCTGAGGCATAAGCCAAGCTTTCTGCTCCCTCCATCCCTCTAGGCTGACCCTCTGCCTCATCCTGGTTGGCAGCCCATTCACCATCCCTGCCTGGCAGCACCCCTGTGAACCCAAAAGGAAAATGAAGGGGTAGATCACCTTATGCTGAAAACAGCCAGATTTTCAAACAAGTGTTTTTGCCTGAGATACCTCTGGAATTATGGGCCCAATGCTCCCTTCATACGGCCAAGCCAAAACAGGGTGAGCTCCAGCTTGGGTCATGAGACCTCTGAGAGCTGCCCACCAGCACCAAGCCAGCAAATATCCCAATGCCTGGCCCAGGAACTGATCACCACTTACTCTCAGCAGCGAGGTCCCGACTGATGAAGGCAGCATCCACATCCTCCAGAAGGATGATGCTCTGCTGTGGTGCCACACTCAGGAGGTAATTGAGTCGGTCATCAGAGAGGCTGCGGTCACTGAGGCTCAGCAGGCAGATACTGTGTTGCAGCTCCCCGGCCAGGGCTGTACTGGGAAGGACACAAACCACAGCAGTGAATCACAGGAAGAAAGTCTGGAGCAGAGGAAGGCAGGGGAAGCTGAAGAACGGGCTCTCCCTGTCCAGTAGCAGACCTCCCCAGGGGGGATCAGGCAAGGACAGTAGATGTGAGCCCTACTGCCACACCAGCCTGCACACAGAGCTGTCACTCTGACCTATAACACTGACATAGTCCACTCCTTCATTGCTGCATTTAAAACCCAAGCCCATCTACATCTTCTCATCAGGGACTGCTGCACATCAGAGCAGACAGCTGGCAGGAAAATTGCTGTCACCCAGCTAGCAATACTCACATGAAGCTGCTTTTTCCACAGCCAGGAGGACCATATAGCAGGTAGCCTCTTCTGTATGGGATCCCTAGGAAGACAGTGTCCTTTTAGGAACCAGCTGTGTTACTCTGAGCCCTCTCCCTCAGAGCCAGGGGGCTGTGCCAAGCATGAACGGAGGATGTACCAGAGGAAGGCAAGCAGCAGGACAAAAACTCTCTGCAGCTGTATAGAGAACTGGCATTCAAATTCTACCCACAGCAGCACTGCAGGAGCAATGAACTCCATGACTTATTGTGGTTCCCAGGATTGTAGACTGCAGAACCTGAGCAGGAAGAACCTACTCCCAGCAATCTATCTAAACCCTATATATGGCAGGATGCCAGAGAGCTGAGTGTATGTGGGGAGTAGCTCACAAAGAGATCAGGCTGATGAACAGAAGGCTGGAAACTGCTATGAAGCAGGGCTGCAGCAGGCACAGCAGCAGCGTGCTGAGAAGCTGCAGGGATGGATATAAGCAGCAGCCTCTGCTTGGTCCCCGGTTGTGCTCGTCCCTTCCTTTCTCCCCTGTGCTTGGCTATATTAAGGGCTCTTTGTTAAGACAGGAGCAAAGCTGAAGATGAGTGGATACAGCATGGTCACAGTTGGGATGAGAGCATTGCTCTGTGCCCAGGCTGAGGGGCTCAGACACACAAGGGACTTCGCATGGCACAGCTGGGCTATCTGTGGACAGGGGTAAGGTGCTGCATTGGGCAAACAGAGGACACCACACAGGAGCCTTGCCTCTCTCGATGTACCACTTCGGGTTGTCGATGAACTCCTTCACGTCCTCAACCAGCCTCTCTGACACACCTTTCTCCAGCACCACGGAGCTCAGAGGCCGGCGGCGGCGTGGGAATCCAAACTGCCGCCACTCCGTTCCGATGGCTGTGTACATGATTGTCCTCCCCTCCTGCTGTTGCAGAGCCAACTCCCGGGCTGCAGAAAGAGGCAGAGGGGATGGCTGGCAGGGAAAAGGCTCTCTTATGATGCCCCAGGTGCCTCCAGGAAGGGGCCGTTCCCAGTACAATCCCACACAGCTGCCTACAGACCTTCCTGGAGGATGTTGAAGAAGATCTCCCGGTTGGTGCCCAGTGCCGTGAAGGTGACAGACTCCCAGGCAGTTCCTGTGTTCAGGTCAATCATCTGCCTCTCCCGGTTTCGCTCGATGCGAATCCACTTCCTCTGATACCTGGAACGAGAGGACAAGGTTGAGGGATGGAGCCCACCTCCAGCCACAAGCCACAGCTCACACCAGCACATAACCAAGCACAAGTTTCAGCCTCTGCCTTTCACCTCTCAGCCAGATCAATCAGGGATGGTGCTGCTCTCTGTGCCCAACGCAGGCATGGTAGGGCTCAGCAAGAGGAACTAAGAGCTAGCATGTCCAACACTGGCTAGGCACAGTAGGGTGGGATAAATCTTGGGTCCATTTCCATTTGTCTGCACCCAAACAGAGGGCATAGCCTGGGGTCACCTCAGGTGAAAAAGCAATTTCAGATTGGTGCAAATTCCCTAAGCTACTTCCAATCCCCTATCCTAATTCAGACACAAGAAGGAGGTAGAAGTCTCTGCCACTAGGGGCCCTCCAAACTGGACTTCCTTTGCCAAAATGAGGGCAACCCCATGGACTGCTTTTCCCTCTCCCTCTGATCTTCCTTACCAGATGAAATGGTTTCCAGGGCTGGGGACAAAGTCAAACTTGGTGCTGACGCGCCCACTCTCGTGCTGCAGGTACGAGGTCTCAACGCTCAGGTGCTGTGTGCGCTTGGCATGGTGCGAGATCCAGTTCAGCAGCCACTGGTAGCTCTTATCCTTGCTGGGCACCTCCAAAGTGATCATATAGTGGCGCCTGAAAGCCACCAGCCCAAACTGAGCTCCTTTCCGAGCCAGTGCCATAGCTGTGCCCACCCCAACAAGGCCAAACCCAGCCCCAAAGTAGGGGTTGTCCTTCAGTGCCACAACAAAGTCAGAAAACGGCATTGTGGGAGGTTAATGTGCTCCTTTCCACAGCATCTCCACGTTCCATCAACCAACCTGTGTGGGCAGAGAAGAGAGTGAGGAAGGCCTGAACGATGGAGCAAAGTACTACAGCAGCAGAGGGCAAGGTGGGTAGCCTGCAGATGCCTGGCCTTTACCATGGCCTCTTCTCAAAGCATCCGTTGCATCTTCTGCCACAAGAAGCCTCACATTTTACACCATTTTGTTGTTTAAATCATTGTAAGTCCCCATGCACTGCAAGTATCGGGGATTTACTGCTTGGAAAAACTCGTGTGTCCCCAGACTGAGCTCAGAGCACATTCTTTGCTGCTGGCAGCTGGCACAGGCCCGAGGCAGCAGCATCAACATGCCCTGACTCCAAGGGGAGCACTGCTCTGCTGCTCTGTGTGCCACAAAGCAGGGGGGCTGAGGCCCCAACCCCAGGGCTCCCCTTGCTCAGCTGCTGGCGGGTTTGAAGACCACCAGTGTATTCCCCCTCCTCTCTCCTCTGCGCAGACTCTCAGTCGCAGACCTCCAAGCTCACCCTCTGCCACGGGATAAAGGCCTCCAGTCGGGCACTGAGGCGAGACCCTCATCCCACGCCAGGTCCCGCCCGGTCGCAGGGTCAGCGCGCTGCCCACCCGTACAGCCCCACGCCTACCCGTACCCAGAGGGCCCGGCCTCACCCTGTCCCCACCGCACGCCGCCCCCACGCCGGGACAGCCCCAACCCGCTCACCCTCACCTCCGCGCCGCCCTCCCCGGCGCCGCGCCGCTCTCTATGGTTCCTCCCGCACTTCCGTTTCCGGCGGCTCCCGGCACTCACCCGCCGAACGGGGTCGGGGAAGAGGAGGAGGCCGTAGGGAGCGCCGGGAGTGGAGCTCTGTGCTGCGGGAACCATCGAGATGCGCTGGGCCGGACCTGCAGGTGGGAATGGGGACAATGGGGGCTGCAGCTGGGCCGTACTGGGGGGCACTGGGGCACGGGATCGGGGCTAGGCCCGAGCCCCCGCGTTGCTCCTGGGCTGCGGATGAGGTGTCCCGGCCGGCTGCCGGCCCTATGTGAGGCTCCTGTGTCAGGGCACGGGGACAGGTGGTGCTGAGGCCCGTGGTTCACCCTCCGGAATCCCTCGTAATTCGATCTCGTTCTTCTCTTCCAGAGCCAGGGAACCCCCATGCCCCGGCTCTGACTAAGGGGCAATGAGCGCAGAAGTGGCTGCACCTCTGGCTGTAAGCGAGGAGATGGAAGCCTTGTGTTCTGAGCTGCTCCTGCCCTCCCCGGGGGCAGTGGGAGCGGCAGGGGCGGTTGGAAGCCCTACTGCCACGGTTGGGGTTGCCCCGCTGCCCGTGAGCCAGGAGTTGGTGCTGGCAGAGGCGTCATTGCCTGGGGAAGGGGCTGCGGCTGAAGGAAGTAACGTAGAAATCTTCATCGAGGCTGTGGCTGGCAACGTGACTCTGAGCAACACGGCCAATGGAACCGGTACTGGGTGTGGGGTGGGGGGCATGGACACTTCGGTGCCGAGCAGTGGGACGGGAGGTCAGCTGGCTCTGTTCCTTCTGGTCAGCACCCGGGGATGTCACGGTGCCCTTGTGTCAGTGAGCCACTGTGCATCATGAGCAGATGCTGCCGCTCACTATGGATCTGGCACAAGGTGGGGAAGACTGGCCCAGGGAGCCTTGGAGAAGGCTGTGGGGTTGCTCTGAGCCTTTGAGAGGATGAAGGTGGAGATCTCCATCCTGCTGCATCCGCCAGCATGCTGCCTACCTGGGGCATCCTGCTAGACAGAAGGCCAAGCAACATTGCCTGTGCCTCAGATGTGCAAAGGGGCAGACCCACTCAGTGTGGTCACCTGCACGATGATGCTCCTCCTGCAGTGAGACTGTGTGGCATGGGATTCCCAGGGCAGGGGGAGAACTGTTGTTCTCAAAGCTGTAATGCATGACAATGTAATTTTATTGTTCTTGTTCAGAGCTGGAACTGAACCACCAGTCCCAAGCTCTGGGCCTGGCAAAAGCCCTTTCTCACGATCATCCTTGCTCTGTGCAGAGGTGCTGGTCAAAGTGGTGGAGTTGTATTTCTGCGAGAGGTGTGGCCAGAGCTTCCAGGAGGCTTCCTTGCTGTCCCAGCATGAGTGCCTGCTACTACCACCACCAGAGCACTTGCGGCTACCTGGAGTGCTGCCAGCACCCACCAGTAAGGGCCAGAATGAGCCAGGGGGCTCAGAACCACCAGTAGCGAGCGTGCCAGAGGGTTCAGCTCTTGAATGTCTGCTGTGCCCCATCTGCCAGGAGGCATTTGCACAGCCTGGTGAGCTCAAGGAGCACTTCAGGACCCACCGTGGCCCACAGGGAACTCTGCCCTGCCCTGAGAAGGGCTGCTGCTTTGTCACAGAGGACCGCAAGCAGCTGCGCAGCCACCTACGTCTCCTGCATGGGACTTCCCCTGTGTCCTGCACCTACCGAGCCTGCCCCTTGCTGTTCCCCAGCCGCCCAGCCATGGAGCAGCACCACCGCACCCACTTCCCCTTCCACTGTGGGCATTGTGATTTTGTCACAGCTAATGCCAAGCTCTTCTGGCAGCATAGGAAGAGCCACGTCGTGGAGACATCTGTGATGAGCAGCATTCCCAGCTCAGCTTCCCTCAAACAGCTCTGCATTCTGCCATCAGGTATAGCTGAGTTAGAGACTCAAGCTGGGTCAGGAGCCTGTGGGTGTTGCAGGGGCTGGGTTTGGAGTTAAAGCTGTGGGGAATGAGGGCAAAGCTGTGCTGCTGAAGGGCTGGAGAGCCAAGTGGTCCAGGAGCAAGGTGTCCTAGAGAGCCAGGAGATTTTTTTTATGTGTATGGGTTAGGGGGGGTGGCTGCTTTTCCCCCTGCAGCATCATGGTCTCTTGTCTTTCCTCTCTGACACAGAAGGGCAGAAGAAGGCAGAGAATTGCCACCCTGACTGGGAAACTACCTCGGAAGAAACAGGGCTAGCAAATCCCTCAGGCATTGGGGAGGGCTCCTTGGAGGAGCTGAAAGTATCTGCCGGAGAAGAGGATTCAGAGAGTGATGAGGACAATTCACTGGAGGAGGATGGAGAGAGCCCCTGTGAGGGCGAGGCCAAAGAGAACAGGAAGGAGGCTGCTGACAAAGCCAAGGTGACCTGGGCTCAGCACTTCAAAGGTATGATTGTGAGTCTGTGCTGAGAGATGCTTGGGCCTATTGCTTATGAGCAAGTAGTACAGCATAGTGGGGCCAAGAGGTCCTATGCCATCCAGCAGCCTATTTGCCCATTAGGTGCATTCTTTTTCTCCTGTTGCTGAAACTGAGGGGTTTGCTTGGCTTTGGGGGACATACAAGCAAGTCTGATTTAGGCTGTACTGGATCACTTTTCTAAGTGTTGAGCTAGAAAGATCCCATCTGAACCATTCTGGTAGCTCAGGATGGGGATGGTCTCTGTGGGTACCTGGCTGCTGCATGACTGTACATGATAAGCCTGTGCCCCAACACAGCAGGGTCAGGGAAGGAACATCTGCCTGTGCTTGTGTCCATTCTCTTTCTTGCTGATGGCACTTCCTTTGCTCTCACAGGAGATGTTGCAGAGGGCTCAGAATACATCTACAAAACCCACATGTGCCCCGAATGCAAGCGGTGCTTCAAGAAGCGGACGCACTTGGTGGAGCACCTCCACCTGCACTACCCTGACCCCAGCCTGCAGTGCCCCAACTGCCACAAGTACTTCACCAGTAAAAGCAAGCTGAAAATCCACATGATGCGGGAGACAGGTGAGAAGGCGCACCGCTGCCCGCTCTGCCACTACAGCTCGGTGGAGAAGAATGCCCTCAACCGCCACATGGCCAGTATGCACGAGGACATTTCCAACTTCTACTCCGATGTCTACTCTTGCCCTGTCTGCAAGGAGAAGTTTCGCCTCAGCCAGGCCCTCAAAGAGCACTTGAAGTCTCACAAAGCTGAGCCCAAGAGGCTGAGCTGCTTCCAAGGGGGCTGCGACTACTGTGCGGAGGACAGGAAGGAGTTTGTCCGTCATCTCAAGGATGCTCACGGCATCAAGGCAGTGGAGTGCAAGTATCATGCCTGCTCACTGCTCTTCGGCACTGCTGAGGCCATGGAGGCTCACCGGAAAACCCACTATGCCTTCCACTGCCAGCAATGTGATTTCATCTGCTCCAACAAGCATGTCTTCCGGAAGCATAAGAAGCAGGGGCACCCAGGCAGTGAGCAGCTCCAGTGCAGCTTCTGTCCCTATGCCACCTTCAACCCTGTGGAATATCATGACCACGTGGGCAAAATGCACGCCAACGAGAAGATCCACAAGTGCACTGAGTGTGCCTTCGCTACCGCGCACAAGAGGGTGCTCATCCGGCACATGCTGTTGCACACAGGTGAGTGCCTGCTGCGGGGCATCTGGAGCTGAGCTGGGACATGGGTTTGTGCTGGTCCTGGAGGTCAGGGAGGGCTGGGTCAGGATTCCTGGGTCCCATCGATGGCTCTGCCACCCACCAGCCCCTGGCTGAAGTCACATTGTGTCCCCATCCCTGCTGTTATCTCAAGCTCCTGCTGAGCTGGTTACCCTCAGGGGAGGCTGCCATATCTGATTACTGTACTGAGAACATTTCTCTTTCCTCTGTAGGAGAGAAGCCTCACAAGTGTGAGCTGTGTGACTTCACGTGCCGTGATGTGAGCTACCTGTCCAAGCACATGCTGACCCATTCCAATGACAAGAACTTCATGTGCACTGAGTGTGGATACATCACCAAGTGGAAGCACTACTTGAACGTTCACATGCGCAAACACACCGGTGATCTTCGGTACTACTCCTAGGCTGGTTGGCTGGCAACATTGTTAGGGCTTCCCAGATCCTGCTACAGGAGTCTGCTGCTCTGGGCTGCAACTACTGCCCGTTCTGTGTGACACACAGTAAATGCAGTCTTTGAGCTTGCAGATTGTTGTCAGCATAGTGCAGTGGAGGCAAAGGTATCTCAGGTGCCTCAGTGCCATCATTACATTAGTCCAACTCTAAATCTGGGTTCTTGCATTCTGCTTATGTTTTTGTGCCAAGGCCAGTTTGGGCTTGTGCAGGACTCCGCCAAAAAATGTTTTCACTTCTGCACTATCACCTTAGTATCCTGTGGGTCCAGTCTGCCTCCACAGATGCTGGAGGTGCTTCTGCTGTGAAGCGTTTGTCAGGAGTGACAGGGTCGCTTACTGGGATACCCAGAGACTCTATCTCCCATCCCCAGGTTGGGGATATAAAGCACCAGCGGCGCCAAGGGATGCAACAGAGAGGAATGGCTTGTGGTTTGAGCAGCCCAAATTGCAAAGGTCAGACCCAGCAAACCTAAGAGCACCCCTTCCCCAGGTGTCTGAGATGGGGAAGCAGAGCTCCGTATGTCTGACAGGGTTCAGCCTGTTCTGGTTCCCCACACTGCCTGACCAGTTCTGTTTTCCCCACAGGTACCAGTGCAACCAGTGCTCGTACCGGTGCCACCGTGCTGACCAGCTGAGCAGCCACAAGCTGCGGCACCAAGGCAAAAGTCTCATCTGCGAGGTGTGCGGCTTCGCTTGCAAGCGCAAGTATGAGCTGCAGAAGCACATGCAGGCAAAGCACTCACAGAACTACCAAGTGCCCATCTTCCAGTGCCAGTACTGTGCCTACCAGACCAAGTACAAGCAGGCGTTGCTGAACCACGAGAACTGCAAGCACACCAAGCAAAAGGAGTTTCGCTGCGCACTTTGCTCTTACTGTACCTTCAGCAACACCAGCCTCTTCTTCCACAAGCGCAAGATTCACGGTTATGTGCCTGGTGACAAGGACTGGCTGGAAAACTATGCCAGCAAGGAGCTGGAGATCAGCTCATCCGAGTCTGTCTTTGGCTACGAGCTTGGAGCAGCCCTGCGAGTGGATGCCAGCTCCCTCTTCTCTAGCAAAGAGCAGTGGGCAAAAGTGAAGCCATCCCAGCCGGAGTCCCAGGGGGAAGAGGGCTGCCAGCAAGCGTCCATGGTGCCCCTTCTGGGGCAGGATGCTGCTCCACCCGAGGGCAGCAGTAAGGTTCAGACAGCTGTGGGCAAGGGGGAGCAGAGCTGCATGACTGATGACAGCATGCAGAGTGACACTGCTGCGGGCCCAGCTGAGCTCATCGCTTCTGAGGATGTGGCAGAGAGCTGCATGTTGCACTTGGAGACAGTAAATGTCTCATCTGATCCCATCTTGGAACATTTGACTGGAGATGCCTGCATGGCACAGCCGGAGAGCATGGAAATGCTGTCCTGCAAGCAACCTCCTGCCGCCTACGAGATGCTGGGCTCCCAAGATGACCTTGGCTTGGAGGACAATGACAATGCGCTCAAAGACATCCCAGACTATAAAAAAGAGGGGGCGGATGTACACAAGGATGAGATGTTGAGGCTGGAGGACAGCGCAGCAGCAGGTGCCAGCCAGGTAAATGACACTGCAAGAGAGGCCATAGGCCACCTTGAGAGGTCGTGTTCAGACCACAGCAAGCTGGATGCAGGCCCAGAGATGAGAGAGACCAGCCAAGGTGAACCACCAGAGGCCTGGCTCAGTGTGCTGAAGACAGCTGAGCAGAGCCATCCACCTGTCCCAGGGGATGCAGCCACCTCCAGCGATGACACCAGAAGCAATTCAGAGTCGGTGCTGAAGGCGCTGCGGAAGCAGGACAAGGAGCAGGCAGAGACACTGGTGTTGGAGGGAAGGGTCCAGATGCTGGTGGTGCAGTCAGAAAGTCAGATCTTTAAGTGTGAAAAATGCTCTTACATCACACGGAAGGAGAAGTCCATGTCACTGCACTCTAAAGCCAGCTGCCAGAGTCACCGCACCCCACTTGTGTGCCGCGAGTGTGGTGCCAGCTTTAAGCAGCAAAGGGGACTCAACACCCACCTCCTCAAAAAATGCCCAGTCCTCCTGAAGAAGAACAAGGTCCTCAAACCAGCTGTTGTGGAGGCAGCTGGGTCGCACTGTCCTACTGAGCAGCTGGGTGATAATGGTGCAGAAACAGCAGAGAGCGACAGGGGAGGCATGGAGGAGCCTGGACATCCTGAGTCCCCCTGGGAAGCCGAAATGATGCCTGATAAAATGCAGGAGTCGGATGGTCTCTTTGCTGGGGAACATGTGTCAGGCTGTCCTTCCCCTGAGAAGTCTCTCTCTGATGACAGTGCAGAGATGGCAGAAGAGCCCTCACAGCAAGGGGATGGAGCTGAGGCAAGCAGAACTGAGTGTCCCTTGCAGGTTGGGAAACCCTCTGAGAAATATCGGCTGGAGGGTGGGAAGCTGCGCTGCAATGCCTGCTCCTTCGTGTGCTCCCGGGTCTCCACCATCACCTCCCACGTGGAGGATGGCTGCCGGAGCCTGGAGCAGTTCTGGTGCTCACTGTGTCCTGAAGCCTTTCGCTCTCAGCGGGCCCTGAAGAACCACTGTGCTGAGAAGCACCTCCTGCATCCCGAGGAGGACAGACCCCACAGCACCCAGCTCCCGGGGGGGCACACAGCCAGCGCTGAGATGGGGCAGCCCGGTGACCCTGTGCTAGATGCAGCCCCCCCAAAAGCAGCACTGCCCAAACAGAGGCGTTTCTCCTGCCCCACTTGCCCTTTCACTTGCCACCAGGAGCGGGCCATGAAGACGCACAAGAAGAGGGGCTGCGTGACACTGGGAGAGTTCCGCTGTGCCTCCTGCCCCTTCACCTCCAAAGTGGCCAAAGCCCTGCGACTGCACCGCAAGTTGCACCGCAAGCACTACAGCAAGCGGCCGCAGCTACAGTGCCGCCAGTGTGAGTTCACCTGCAAGCAGGCCCGCTGCCTGCGGCAGCACGTGCGCATCAAGCACGAGGGGGTGAAGCCTCACAAGTGCCTCTATTGTGAGTTCAGCACCACGAGGCGGTACCGCCTGGAGGCCCACCAGTCCCTGCACACCGGCGTGGGCCGCATCGCCTGCGGCATCTGCAGCCAGACCTTCGGCACCAACTCCAAGCTGCGCATCCACCGCCTGCGGGTGCATGAGAAGACACCCACCCACTTCTGCCCGCTGTGCGACTACAGCAGCTACCTGCAGAATGACATCACCCGCCACGTCAACAGCTGCCACCGCGGCGAGCTCAACTTCGGCTGCTCCCGCTGCGAGGCGCGGTTCAGCTCTGAGACGGCCCTCAAGCAGCACGTCCTGCGGCGGCACGAGCAGAAGGTGTCCTACGGCTGCCCACAGTGCGGCTTCGTGTGCCACAGCGAGGCCACGCTCAAGTGCCACGTGCAAAAGCAGCACCCGCACCTGGAGTGTGGCACGTGCAAGGAGAGCTTTCCCAGCCGAGATGCTCTGGAGGAGCACAAGAAGCAGCATTTCAGCCACCGCTGCGAGCTGTGCAGCTTCGCTGCTAAGGAGCGGCAGCAGCTGGTACGGCATTATGTGGAGAGCCACGAGCCGGCCACCCCCCAGGACAAACCCCTGCAGTGCCCCTTCTGCGACTTCGCCTGCCGCCATCAGCTTGTCTTCGACCAGCACATGAAGGGCCACGGGGGCACACGCATCTACAAGTGCTCCGACTGTGAGTACACCACTAAGAACAGGCAGAAGATCACCTGGCACATCCGCATCCACACAGGTGAGAAGCCCTACAAGTGCCACCTCTGCAAGTACACCTGTGCCGACCCCTCACGTCTCAAGGTGAGCATCCTGCTTGGGGATGGCTTGGGAGATACATCGGGGTTTGGGGATGAAGAAACTCACAAGGGGAAGTATTGTCCTCTCTGTTCTTTCCTGAGTTTCATATGGGAATGGGCAAGCAGATGGTGCTAATGCAAAGCAATGTGATACTGGGGGACAGCAGCTGCATGTTCTTCTCCGATTCATAGGTGATTATCATCCTCTCACACTAAAGGGCTTTTCCTAGAACAAGAGAGTCAGGCATGGGGTAATGGAAGGAAAATGGCCTGTCTTTACTAGAAGAGGTATTGACTTTTTTGATGGCTGAGCTGGAGCCCTTTGGGGTCACCTGGGTGAGGCTGCTGTGATGCACTCTGTGCAGGGCTAGCTCTGCTGGTCTGTTTTCAGCTTGAGCTGTGCCCTAAATACCAAACTACGAAGAAAATCCTATGTCCTGAGACAGAGTGTGCTCAGCAGCAGCAGGGTCTGATCCTGACCCTTCTGTGGATCAGGCTACCAAACAGCCCTCCTGGTCGCTCACAATTGCAGAGATGTCAGACTTGCTCCCAAGCCCCACACATCACAGGGCCCTGCACGCCCCTCAGGCAGGTGGCATAGCCTTGTCCTGACTGTGCCCCATATTCCTCTGTCCAGTACCACATGCGGATCCACAAGGAGGAGCGCAAATACCTCTGTCCAGACTGCGGCTACAAGTGCAAGTGGGTGAATCAGCTCAAGTACCACATGACAAAGCACACAGGTGAGTGTGGCCACGGGGCACCTCCAGCACTGCAGGCAGGGGAGGGCCATGGGGCTGCATAAACCCAACTCCACATTTCCCATGTGAGACACGATAGACACTGTTCAGTATGTCCCAGCATGCTGATGGATTGGGGATGCCTTGGTCTGCACTCCAGTGCTGCAAAGATGATGAGAAGGAAAGTGGGGTGACACAGACCCTAGAGCCCTTGGAAATGAGGGAGCTCTAGGGGGCCTGCAGGGGAGTAGGCATTAGCGCCAAGGATAGTGTGTAGGAAGGGTCCTTGGACCATTATGGGGATGTTGAGACTCCATGGAAGGGCTGTGGGAGACAGACACCATCCCCTTGACTCCAGCACTACCCCCATTGCCACAGGGCTGAAGCCGTACCGCTGTGACGAGTGTGAGTACCGCACCAACCGGGCGGACGCACTGCGGGTGCACAAAGAGACACGACACCGGGACGCGCGTTCCTTCATCTGCGAGCAGTGCGGAAAGGCCTTCAAGACCCGCTTCCTCCTCAAGACCCACCTGAAGAAACACAGCGAGGAGAAGCCATACGTCTGCAACGCCTGTGGGCGGGCTTTCCGCTGGGCGGCAGGCCTGCGGCACCATTACCTCACCCACACCAACGAGCATCCCTTCTTCTGCCGCTACTGCCCCTACAAGGCCAAGCAGAAGTTCCAGGTCATCAAACACATCCAGCGGCACCACCCTGAGTGCGGGGCTGGCGACCCCAGCCAGGGGGTGGGCAAAGACCCCAGCACGCCCACCGTCCACCTCCATGCTGTGCAGAAGGAGAGCCCAGCTACGGGGCCACCGGCTCCGCAGCAGGAGGGAGAGTGCCTCACAGAGAAGGACGGCATCTCCCAGTGAGTCCTGGCAGCTGCAGAGATGTATGCGTGTGTATAGGCATATATGTATATGGGATGTAATATATGTGGCTGTATAAAAGGAATCTCTTGGCTCCTTTTGATTCTGTTTCTTCAGGCTGTTTGGGGTTCTCCTAGCTGCACTGAGGACCGGGGTGCTGGGAACTGTGGGACAACTCCAGCATGGAAGCAGGTTTATACAGCAAAGGGCATTGTCTGCAGGGAGAAATCACAAAACCCACTCCCTGTACCGAACACCCCTGTACCCAGACTGCTCACTGCCTGTCACTGAACAATTTATTAGGTTGTTTACATAGAAAGGACATAGCAAGGGTAAGTAACGTGGCACTGGGCAGGAGCACCACTCTGGCTATGTAGGCCAAGGGGCTCTGACTGGCTCTGTTGGGTCAGGAGGCAGTGAGTTCCGGCTCCTCTCCCAGCTCTGCCTGAAGTTTGCTGTGCTCCAGCTGTGCTCCTCTGGCTTTGGGGACCAGCCCCATGCACCAGCTCTCCTCCTCTTTGTATCCACGTCCAGCCATACGTGGAGGGACACACACCAACACACCCCCATACAAGTGCCTGGGAAGGGAGGGCAGTAGGCAGCATCCCAAACCTGGCATGGAGACATCACTGCCTTTTCCCAACCCCCAGAGATCACTGAAAAGGGGACACAGCAGCAACAATAACACAGAGACTACACAAACAGATTTGACTACAGGGTGGCATGGTCAGCTCTGTGGCCACAACTGCACGGGCCAAAACCAGGTCAGCCCTATGGCTTCTATCCGGGTTCCGCTGGCACCGTGGTTCAGTCTTGCTCAGGGCCAGGCGGCTCGGTGATGCGGATGTGGACAAAGAGCGAAGAGGGTGGGATGCTGGTGCCATCCTTGGAGAGGAGATGGATGTGGCGGTATCCTGCAGAGGGGACAGCAAGGTCGTGGCTGATCACCCCACTCCCTAGCACCTAATTGAGCCCCTCAGCATCTCCCTGCATAACTGCAGCAATCGCTCACCAGGTTTGATGTTGGCAAAGGCCAGGGTGAACTGTCCCACGAAATCGTTCCTGGAGGTCTTGTCATAATCCTCCACCACAAAGCGGACAAGGGCCAGCTGGGGCACGTGAAGCTGGAACTGAAGGGTCTCGTCCCAGTGGGGGTTAAACCCTGGTAAGGGAGAGCAGGCATTGGTGGGTGACAGGGCAGGACAGGCACAGCGGGTCCCCGTAACGCAGGCTCACCGTTGTTCTCGATGTACTTGGTCTCCTGGTGTGCCTGGTCTGCGGGCACCCCATGGATCTCCACACGTACCAGAGGGTCGATGATGGCTCCATCCTTGCTGTTGGCCACTTTGGGCAGCTGCTGCCCGCTGATCACCTGTGCAGAAGGAATATGCAGGATGGCTCTCTGACCAGCTGGGACAGGCAGAGCCCCAGCACAATGATGCAGCTCCCCAGCATCCCCCCTCAGCCCATACCTGGATCGTCAAGGTGACGGGGCCGGGGCCCTGCCAAGTGCTGGGATCACTGGGGTTGAAGAGAGTCCCTTCATCTCTCATGAAGGGCGGTTTAAGCACGTAGCCACAGTGGCCATTCTGGCTGAACAGCCCATCGCACAGGTCCATCTCCATGCCAGCTGTTTGGAAGTTCAGGGCCACTGGGGGAGGTGGCCAAGAATTGGTTCAGCAAGGCACAGGGCAACTTGGAGACCCTATACCTTGCTTTGCAGGCAAGAACCAGCCTGTCCCCACAGCCAGAGATGCAAGGACACACAGGGCACAAGGTACTGATGTCAGGTGTCCCTGGGCCAGGGCAAGAGCTACAGCCAGAGCTGGCACCAGTTGGTACCAATGCCACTGATGGTGCCACTTCATATGGGACCCAGGGCATCTCCCCAGCCCAGAGCCCTGATTTACACATCCCATACCAATCTGACATCCTGCGTTCCACATCTCCTGGGGGCTGTAATTGGAGGAGTCTGTCCGCATCCCACTGGGGTAGATGCGTGTCAGCTGCCAGGTGTTGTGCCGGACAAACTCATTCCCTAGGGATGGAGCGTGTGGTCATCCTTTGGTCTGCACTGCCACATGCATTGCCTGCCCAACCACCCATCTCCCTACCAGCCATCCTTCAACCCTTCCCTCCACACACCTATTCTCCCCTCTCTCCCCTCCAAGTAGCCCAGGTCTCCTGCCTCACTTTCTAACCCAACAAAACCCAACTTCCCTGCCAGCCCCAAGTACCCCACTTATGGCCAATTTTCTTGAAACCAGAAGGAAGCCCCATGTCTGAAGGCTCTTGCCCTACACCCAGAAGACACCTGCCCTCCACCCTAGCCAGCTCCCCACACGCTGCTGCCCCTTCCACCTCACCTGCATCCCGGATGAGCTTCCTGGCCTTTGCCTCAGAGAGCGAGGAGATTTCAGAAGGCCGGGAGTGGTTGCGGGCCTCTTGGAAACCCCGGAAGGACACATTCTTGCAGTAGACAACGCAGTCAGACAACGCCTGTGCCAGGCTCTCCCTGTCCTTCTGTAAAGCAGAGCTGTGTCAGCACCACCAGCTCTGCAGCATGGACCAGGCAGGGAAGCCCACAGGGTGCCGAGTCCCCATCCCAGGCCACCCACCTTCATCCTCCGCTTCTCCTCCTCTGCCTCTGCCCCATTGTCATCATCAGACACATCGGGTGCCTCATCCCCTGGCCCATCCAGTGTGTCCTCCAGCCGACCGATCTTCTTCCCCTTCAGCAGGATCTTGTGCTTCAGCTCCTGTGGGGTCAGGGATACAGAGGTGTGGACCCTGGGGTGCTGGGCTCCCCTCTCCTCCTTATGACACTGCGCTGTCCCTGCTGCCAGGAGGAAGATGGTGGGAGACAGCAGAGCCACCTCCTCACCCTGCTCTGCCCCTTACCTCCGGGGATGGGAGCTGGGTGGGGACGCGCCCGTCGGTGGTGGCGGTGAGGAGCTGCTCCCCCAGAATGTCCTTCAGCTGTTGGGCCAGCACCTCCTGCTGCTCCATGCTGCAGTGGTTCTCCAGGGACAGGATCACTGGGAATTCGGAAGCCTGGGGAACAATGAGTGCTTCTGTCCCCCCTGACGCTGGGGTGAGAAGAAGTGTGGGGGGACAGGGCAACAGCAGCGACCTCTGTGGGGCTGCGAGGGATAGCACAGCTCAGCTGCATGGCTACAGCACAGCTTTGGTGAAGTGGGCACAGCTGCCAGCTCTCAGATGCATGCTCAATACCATAAAGGAGCTCACCATGTCCTTGGATCCCCATGAGACCTTCACTCACCCCCCTCCACCACCTCAGTGCCCCTAGGACCCCCCTTTACTTCCTCTCACCCCTGCACTCCATCGGATCAGCTCCCAGATCCTGTATAGCACAGCACAAGGCTACAGATCAGTCCCTCGGTGATGTCCCCAGGGCATGGACACAGCCACCATCCTCACCACCACTGCCCCATCGCTGCCCCTCACCCCAACTGCACTGAGGGCCACCCAGTGCCCTACCTGGAAGGCGTACTTCCCCAAGGTGCTCACCACCTCCCTGAAGGGGATCTTGGAGGTGAAGGTGTGGCCGTGGTACACTATGGGTTCCCCGTTCGGCCCGTCCCAGCAATCCACCTCCAGGCAGCGGCAGCCCCGTTTCAGAGCCCTATGGGTGGGCAGTCATCCCAGTACCCCAGCCAGGGCACTATCCCCCAGCCCTCCCTCCGGCTGTGGTATCACCCCTGCGGGATCAGGGGATATGCGCCAGGGTGAGGACATCCATTTAGGGATGGATGGAGGGAGGGAAAAATGGATGGATTCAGGAAAGGAAAAATTGGGCTTAGCATCTCCAAAAGGGACCCTCCTCCTGGGCACAGCCATGCCACTGGTGGTGCTGGGGGCGAGTGAGAGGGAGCAGCCCATTACCTGATGTAGCCTTCGATGCTGCTCTGACCCCGGATCTGGTCCTCTATCAGGTAGGTGTTGTGAGAGGAGGAGATGAAGTAGTGGCAGAGAGGCTGGGTCATGTCCTGCCACAGAGCCCGGTGCTGAGGATTGAAGATGGAGCCCTCCGGGGAGCAGAGGTACATGAGGAACCCATCAGCACTCAGCGCGTGGCGAGCCCTAGCTGTGAGCAACCAAAGTCAGGGACGAGGGGGATGGAGTAGGAGCAAATAAGACTGCTAGTAGTTCCTGGCATCCTGGGCTAGGCTGGAGCGTTAAGAATAATGGAGGTAGCCCTGGGGAGGTGGGCCCCAAAGCCAAAGCTCACACCCCATGGCTGGCCAAACTGTTTCAGAAGAATGGACCAAACAAAGGGAGAACTGCAGCCAGACCACACCAGGGCAGCAGTGAGCCCTTTGCCTATGCCCAGTCCTCTCTCCAGTGCAGAGCACAGCTATTTTCCAGGCTCTCACCAGTCTCCGAGGGCTCATATTTGTCAATGAGCTCCATAGCGAGCTCCTCCGTGCCCTCCTCCTCCAGCTGCTCCTGCCGCAGGAAATCCACCAGCTCCAGAAGCGTCAGCTTCTTCCCGTCCTCAGAGAACTCCTGGAAGAGGCTCTGCACCTCCTTGCGCTCCGTGAGGGCTTTGTAGAAGAGCACAAACTCTTCCCCTTCCAGCGTCCCTGACTCTGACTTGTCGGCAGCCTGCAAGGAAGCTCACTCAGCATCAACAGTGTGGGGTGCCTAGCCCACGATGGGTCACCACTACCAGTGGAAGGCACAAGGAAGGGAGGAAGGAAGGGAAGCGTTGTGCAGCCAGCTCCAGCCCATCCTGCCTTAAGGTGTGGTGCTTACCTGGAAGAGTCGCAGGGCATGGTCCTCATTCATGTCTACGTTCATCATCTTGAGGAGACGCTGCACCTCCTTGAAGTTCATGCGCCCGTCCTTATTCTTGTCAGCTTTCTGGAACCAGTCACGAATCCATGTGCAAGAAGCCGGGACAGATGTTAAGGGAAAGGGTCTTGGGTAAGAGAGCTGGAGTGGGGGAGCGTCAGATCTTTTCCTTTTGGTACAGGCTCCCCTTCCCTCATACAGACAGTGATACCCATAAAATTACACGCTAGGACAAGGCTGGAGATGCAGGGCTTGGGGGAGACAGGTGGTGGGGGGAGGACAGAATGGGAAGGGCGGTGCAGCGCCCATGGGAAGGATATTGGTCTATTCTCTCCCTCTGGTCCATGCTGGTGGCTACTTCAATGAGCTGGCGCAGGCCCTGGACCCAGCACTGCGCCTCTTCCTCTGTGCCAGCAATGAGGTCAAGATTGCCCCGACGCCCGTAGAACACAATGGTGAAGCAGCGCTCAGGGGGGAACTCCTCAGCCAGGCTCTGCAACACCTCTGACTGGTGCCCTTCCCGCACTGTCTCCACATCGCTGATGGAGACTGGGGCAGAGGGAGGGGAGGTCTGTCTGTGGGGGACAAGGACCACAGGGCAGGGGGCACTGCCCACAGGCATCTGTCCTTCCAAACATCTCTTCTGCTCAGCCATCCAACCGTCCACACACCCACTCATGGACCTATCCATCCATCCATCCATCCATCCATCCATCCATCCATCCATCCATCCATCCATCCATCCATCCACCCACCCACTCACCCACCTACTTGTGCAGCTACTCATCTATGTATCCATGCATCCATCCATCCACCCATCCATCCATGGAGCTATTCATCCATCCATCCATTCACTCCTCCACCCATCTCCGCACTCCCCCACTGAACTACCCACCCACCACTCATCCAGAGAGATGTGGATGAGAAGAGCCTGACACAAACAGTGCCTCTCCTGAATCTCAGCACTCTCTGCAAGCACAGTTTCAGGAATCTTCATACTTTCACCCTGCTGTTCATTCTGAATCCTACTAACGACCTGCACGGACAACACACCACAGCTGTACTCACAAGCAGACTCAATTTTGCCTGTCCTCTTGGACTGGTACCAGATGGTCATGCAGTCATCCTGCAGCTTGAAGTACCTCTGCTTCTTCCAGCTCTTGGATTTGACTTTACGCATCAGCGTCCCTTGCTGCATCTTCTCCAGTGTTTCTGTGAGCTGGATGCCTGGGGGCAGAGCGGGCTGCATGGCCGGGGGGACCTCACTCCCTCCAGCCTCTGGGACCTAGGATGAAGGAGGAATGGACTCCACCCAGCGCCCTGCCGCACGCACCCCTCTGCTGGGACACTCACGGGCGTTGCACAGCAGCGATGCCATGGCTCTGCCTCCTCCGTGTTGGCACTGCTGGGGAGGGAAGAGAGGACTGTGCAGCAGGCCTACCCACTGCTGGGGTGTCTGTCCCCAGCACCCGCGGGTGATGTATGCATGTGCCCTAGTGTGAGCACACCTGCCTGTACCTCCTGCCGGCTCACCCTCTTGTTAAGTGTCAAGTTCATCCCATTGTTCTTATGAAATATTAATTGTTCTACCGGGAAGACAGAGCTTGAAAGGTGTGGGGGGGAAATGGAAAAACTTGTGAGAGCAGCCTCAGAGCTGGGAGGGGATCTGAGCTCTCCCTCACCCTGGGAGCTGGCAAAACAGGGAGCCCAGGAGAGCCCCAGAGCTGGGGGACAGCCTTGCACCATGTTTGGAGGTAGCAGTGAGGAGCTTGGGTTGGTGACCCATGGTACCTCAGCACTGCAGGGCCCTGGGGATGGGAGCAGAACATCAGCACTGCTGGAGCGAGCAGGGACACGCGGGACTATAAATGCAACCGAACTGACAATAAGTCCTTGATGAGGCTGTTAAGACTTTAATTAGACCAGAGATAAATTGCTGGATGTGCTCATCGCCGGATGCTTGAGCAGTCCTCAAGGACCAGATAGTGCAGCTGGTAGGCAGGGATGTGGGTGCAGGGGAAGCCCTGTCACAGGCTGGGGTCCCACTCAGGGCGAGGGGCACAGAGTGCTGGCTGTACCCCAGGCCCCTGACTCAGCACAGCACCAGCACTTTGGGGCTGGGAATAGCGGGTGCCGTCAGCGCGCAGGCAGCTGCCAAGCTCAGCTGCCAGACCTGTGCAAGCGCAGGGTCTGGATGGGGCCAGGCTTGCTTCTGGGAAGCCGGGGTGGAGGGGAGGTGTCAAGGCTGAGGAGACACTGGGACAGGAAGCGGCATGGTGCCACCAACAGGGCTGAGCTCAGCGCTTGGTCACACAGGTAACGGGGGCAGCGTGCAGGGGGCTGCTTGCTGGCTGCTGGCCCAGTAGTAGAGTTGAGGTTTTGGAACTAAATGAATATCTCACATTGTGAGCCCCTACTTTGTGCCAGAGAGATGCGTAGGGAGGCACGGCCCAAAGGTATGCAGCCCATCCCCAACCAGGGCAGCAGGGGCTGCCTCGCACGCAGTACAGCAAACCTTTCCCATTGCAATGAGACCCTGCGATTGCACAGCAGGACCGCGGCTGTCCATCCTCCCCAGCACACCCGGTGCCCTCGAGGACCCCTCGCCGTTTAGAGCTCGGCTTCGACTCTCGCTCCTCTGTCGAGGAGAGAGGGAAAGGAGCCAGGCACTGGAGCCAGAGCTCTCCGACTGGAAACCCGACCCGAGAGCTTCCCGCAGGGCTGCTGCCTCCTGCCAGGGCCGCTTCTCCCCTCCCGGCCAGCGGCTTGGGGCGGCGGGCGGCCGCGCTCCAGCGTCCAGAGGTGACAGTTCCCGCGCATGGCGGGGGAACAGCGGCGTGAGCACCCCAGCTGTCACCCGGGAGAATTAAATGCCGCCCAAGGGACGGGAACAGCACCGCACCGGAGGTGCAGGGCTCAGGATTTGGGGGTACACCTAATCCCCAGCAGAAGAACAAGGCGGCACTCCCCCCAGCCCGCAGCTCACCCGCCCCGCAGCCCCTATTGCCCCCCGTTCCGAGGACGGCCCAGCCCCGTACCAGCTCTCCGGTGCCGCTCCGCTCCGCGCCGTACCACCGGTGCTCCTCCGACTGCGGCCGCACGGGGCCGGGACTGTCCGGGCTGCCCGCCCCTTGGCAGTGGCGGAGCGCCGAGCCCGCCCCCTCGGCTCCCGCACGCCCCGCGCCCCGCACGGCCCCGGCCCCGCAGCCGCGCTCCCTCAAGGTCGGCACGGATTAAGGTCACGCCGCCGCGTTCGCCGCTCCGTGGGGCGGGGAGGCTGCGGGGCCCTGGACGGAGGTCCTGCTAGCCCGTCCCTCACCAGCCTCTACCTGGGTCGGGGGGCATAGGGAGACCCAGCACACCCTCACCTAAAGGCACTCCAAGCCCTTGGATTGGCCCCAGAGTAGCAGCAAAACGGGCAGGGCACGGGACCCTGCGATCCCAGCACAACCGTACCTTGCACGGCGGGCAGATTTTAGTGCAAGGGCTGCAGCGCTAGGAGCAAACCTCGTGGCAATGCCTGGCTGCATGGGAAGAATGGATCCGCATGGCAGCACAGTATAGAGCTGCCACTCCTGAGTGCAGCAGGGCCAGCACAGCCCTGCCCCGACACGCAGGGACATTGCCCTCAGCCTGGCTTGGGCCACCAGCTTTGTGCATCTCCTCCCCTGCCCAGCCCAGCAGCAGAGGCTCTAACACCATAACAAGGGTGACACTGTGTGCCAGGGAGCGGCTGCAAACGCACTCTGCAAAGTGGGACCCAGCAGCAGCCCTTGCCCCACACCCAGGCTTCAGCATCCCAACCACGTTACCTTCTTGCAGAGATAGCGAGACTTCCAGCAGCTTGGTGACAGCCAGCTGCCCCCCAGAGAAGGCAACGAGCACCCAGAGAAGGGCAGTGAGGAGCTGGCACAGCCCTCCTTTCTCTCACCCACAACAACCCCCCATGCCCCGCTGCCCTCCCAAGAGACCAGGCCAGGAGCAATCTGTGCTGACTGGGGTTTTATTATTTATTAACCCGAACTTACAAAAACAGAAGCGTTTTCACACCCTGTCAAGGTCAGGGTTAGGGAGAAGGGAAAAAAAAGGCGGCAACGGTTATAAAATGGGACCCAAGGGCAAGGAAGAGGCCAGGCTCTGCCCTCATTATGCAAAGGCTGAAATGGGAAGAGGGAGGGGAAACCAGATGGGATTTAAGACACTGTTGGCACAACACTGCAGATTATCAGCAAAATGGGCTGCTGGAGGGGGATGAGCAGCTTGCCTGCAGCCAAGTGCCAGCAAAGCTGGCTGCTGCAGCACAGCCCCAGAACTCCATAGCTGCCACCCAGAGCCCGCCCTGCCAGGGCCACACCACCCCTCCAGGCAGGGAAGGCAGGTAAGTGGCTGCAAGTCCAGACAGTTTAATTGCAGTGGGGCTGAAACAGACGCCAAGGCAGGTTTGAAAGCTGAAATGGATGCACTCGGATGGCTAAGCTGAGCTGGGAGGCACGTGATCAGGACTGAGGTGCCCGGCAGGCAGCAGGGGACAGGGGAGCTGGTGTACCTGGAGCCTGCAGGATGCAGCTCCCTGCTGTCCTGAAGTAGGGGACTGGCAGTGGCAGCTCTGCTAGATCAGTGGCCAGCATGCAGCAGCCCTCAGCTGCTGGCTAGTTCTGCGTCAGTAGCCGCAGGAGCAGTGCACTATTTACAGCACAGGAACCACAGGCTTGCTGTCTTCTCCCTCCAGAACCATGGGAACCAAGCTGATGACACACAGGTTCATTGCAAGTAATCTACCCCTCCCCGTGGGCAAGCACTGCAGTGCCCAGCTCCAGCTGCTGCCTTTGTGCCAAAGGAAAGGAAAAGAGAAGCCTGCTGTGCTAGCCGGATGGATGAACAGCAAGGATGTGCCTGCAAGGAAAAAAGCTATCCCTAGGCTACCTGCAGCTGAGCAGCAGTCTGTACAGGGGATAAAACAACAAGATCAGCTTTAACTCAGCTCACTCATCTAAGCAGACGTGTAAACAAGACGTGACAAGGAACTGGAGGGTTGTGGCACACACCTATTGTCACACACTATTTGCGTGAAGTCTGAGCTAGCTGGACAAGTGGATGTCTGTGCTATCCCCTGCCTGTTGATGCAGGGACAGACGCCAGCCAAGCCTCCTGGAGAGATGGGGATCTTTACAGATTATTTTTATTGATTCTTTTTAAGCTGTGGTATCAGTATCTGCTGGTGTTGTGATCCCCAGAGGCATGCTGCATTGCTACAGAGCAGCCTTTGGCTGGGTGGAATGGTCCGACAAGCTGGCAGACTGAAAGTCAGCTGGCACGCCCAGTTTGTTACAGAAGAGGTCATCCGTTCCTAGTTCTTTGTAAACCTGAGCTGTTTCTTCCCAGATCTCCCACCCCCCCCAGCAGTCACTGCGGAGGAAGCGGGATGCCCCGTGGGTCAGTGACCTGACCCTCCTGCAGGTTCTTGACAAGCTGAGCCAGCCAGCGCTTTGTGGTGGTGTCATCCTTCAGGACCTGGGCAAAGGTGGTGTCCTTCAGTTGGTCAGGTAGGCACTGTCTGAGAGCTTCACGTGCCCTACATCAAGAGACAAGAAACAGGGCCCAACAAATAAACTCACAGGGGCAAGAGGGGAGCAAACTCCACTGGGAACACAACGCCAGGCCAGCCAAGGAAGTCACTGAGCACGTGGTGCTCTGCTGACCAGCACGGCTCCCGTCCCTCAAGATCCCACCGAGCAAACCCCTGTGCCTGTCCTGATGCCCGTCAGTCAATAGCACAAAGCCAGAAGAGGCAGACAACAAATACTCACTCAGCAGCTTTGGGTAGAGCTGCTGGTCAGCTGAGGAAATTATAAACTGCTTTCATGCTGAATTTCATCGATTTACTGCTAACAGCTCACATGATGCAGAAGAGGGAGAGCACAGCGCACCTTCCAGCTCAGTCTTCCCCTCATACCCAATCCAAGCAACGTTTGAACTCGGGCAACTGTAACCTGCTTGAATCAGACCAAGCTCCAAAGAGGCACTTTTTCTACCACCATACAAGCTGCTGGAGCTAGCAAAATAAACAAACAAAACCAAAAAACCCACAGTATTTTCCATAATGAGCTGTTTAAGGACAAACAAGCAACCTCAACTCCAGACGGGCGCTGGCAAGAAGAGTTGTGCTCCCAAGCAGACAGGAGAAGCCCCGGCCCAAACTCCTTAAATGTTTACCTGGGGTTATCAGAAAGGCGAAGGTAACAGCGGACAACGTGCTTGAGCAGCCGTGCTGACGGCTCCTTGGAGAGCTGCAGGACCATTTTACCCTGTGTGACAAAGGCCAGCAGTTAGTGTTTGTCTGAACAGTTTCATGATTAGGAAAGACCATTAAATCACCCTGGCCTCCCACCCAGCGGAGCCCACTGCCTTTCAGCTGGACAGCCCTGCATGCAGCCCAGCCCCTTGCCTGACAGCGTGCATCTCTTTCTCACACTGTGTAGGACTTTGCACGTGGTTGCAGCCTTGAACACACTCAGCCTAGTGAACACTACAGATGCCTTCACACACCTGCCCTGAATCATGATTAGGAGTCAAATCAGATCTGCCCAGCAAGTTTTTTCCCCATGAAACCACACTGAGTAGCACTAACCGTTTTCCCCATTAGCTAAATTCACCTGTGTTTGGATTTTTAGTCAGTTAGCAATTAGTGGGGGCTGCCTCATCTGCCCTTTTGGAAGCTTCCTGTTCTTAGCTATCCCCTGGATACCAAGATTTCTTCAAAATAAGGAACAAATGGTCAGAGAGCTCCTCACACAGCTCCTGAACAGGAATTATTAATTTGCCCTCTTAAAAGCTTCTAATACTTGCAGAGCATCTTACACATTTATCAGCAGACTAGGAAGCAACCCAGCACCCTCAGGAGACAGGAATACATTATCCCTATTTTTGAAATACAGAACAAATGTCTTATGAACATTTTTATCTTTATCATGTCACTGTTTCAATCTATTGTGGGAATACACCACAAACAGCATTTCTTCCATGCTAACATATCTGCACACATCCACGTCCTTCTGTGTTCATACCCTTCCCAGACATAAATTCTTCCTTGGTCTCCTTCCCCCCTCCTCCCTCCAGGGCTTCTGTTTCTAATTGCTTGCCTGAATGTACTTTCAGCTAAAGCTGATCCCTTCCACAACTGCAGAAGTTGTATCACATGAGATATTTTGGACAGCTCAGAAGCATTCATATTTTGTTGTTCACGTGCGAGTTAGAAGTTAGTTTGGGAAAACAGATGTACTAATAAATATTCCCAATGAAAGCATCAAAATTTAGGCACAGAACCAGAACTACAAAGTGCTTAACTTAATGCTGCATTTTCATCTCTTGAGATTGGCTCTGTAAAAAGCAAACACTCACAAAATTGGGGTAATAGCTGTTCCAGAGCAGACACATATTTCAATTTTAGCAAGCTGAAGGAAATAATCCACTGGGGCTATTACTCTTGGGATGAACAAAATATGGATACCTAAAGCTCTCCTTCACAGGGGACAAAGAGGAATGGACAAAATGTCTGCTCTCTGTGCATTCTAACACAAGATTTAGAATCATATGAAAAAATTAGTAGGAACCGGGTTCAAAACAAACAAACTGGGGTTGGCCTTCCAGGCAGCAAACAGGAAACCTGTGCAACTCCTTGGTAAAGGACACTGTATGTGCAGTTCAAGGGGAGGACTGGACAAACACTGGGGGTTACTGCATAGAAAATCCATAGCTGGTCCTGGAAATCCAAAACCAAAAAATAGCTGGCAGCTGGGAGGCTGTTAGAAGAGCAAGTATCATACATGCTTGCTCTGCTCTTACTCCTTTGTTCAACCTCTTATATTCTTCTAACCTGCTGTGGGAGACAAACAGGGAAAGCAGATCCACAATCTGAACCTGTGTCACCACCTTTACACAAAATTAGACCAATTCACACCCTTCTTATTCCCTGGAGATGTTTACCTGATTTACCTTAAGGACTTCATAAATTACAACTATCTGTTCTCTTAACAGGCAAACCAGAGCTATATAAAGGAAACAAGCAGGACCAGAGAGCTGCAGAGCTACAAGCAATTTGTCCAAGAACTGCTTGCCCATCTCACCCTGTGCTCCAGCCAGAGAGCAGTACAATAGCTGCCAAAGAAGTTAACTGCTAGAGCATATATATAACTCCTTGTTTTGCTAAAGCAGAAGGAACAATCTTACCAGTATCATGGCAACATGGGAAAACCGCTCATACGTTTGACAGATGTATGCCAGCCCTGTGTCATCCAGAAGGATTTTCTGAAGAATAAATGTAGCAACCTAGAATAGGAAGAAAGCAGAAAAGAGAACATATAAAACAACTCATCTATCCCAAGAAAGAACAGTCTTTGTGCTGCGTTCTTTTCATGGCAGTCCCAGGGCTGAAAGGCCTTTCAGAAAATGCTGTTCTTGATTTAAAAAGTTTAAAGCCAAAATGAAATGCAGGACACTGCACAATGACTGGCATCTTTGGCTAAGGAAGAAAGATACAAAGCACTGCATACCAGATGACTAGATGCAGGCTGCATGAAGTAGCAACTACCACCAGGCTGCTCAGGACAGCCTCATATGGCTCGTTATGGCCACACTGCTCTGGTCACACACACTAGCCCTTGGCCCTGCTGTGTACAGAGCAAGATGGTTTCAGTTTCCATCTCAAGTATTACTGAAGCATGACCAGACACGTGACTGCCTGGAAGAGCCCTGGTCAGGTATGTCATTAGGCTTCACGAGAGAAGGACACAGACTGAAACCTGTGGCTGGCCTACCTGGGTCATCCAACCACAGATCTGAACTCATGGTGGAAAGCAGCCCTGATCAAATGGGGTAACCAACTGGTCCAGTGTGGTGAACATCCCTATAATCATCAGCACCAACAGCTGCTGCTCAACCTGAGCACTGAGCAGTTACAGCATTTGTTCTCTCAGGCAGAAGGAAAATTGATCCAGCTCAGGACTGAAGGTTACTCTGCTGAACTACAAAGCAGACTGGGAGCTGAGAGCGGGCAAGATCTTTCCTAGCAGAACTGCCACACTCAAGGAACACTCAGCTCAGTTTGTGTTTTGAGGAGGTAAAACACCACCAAAAGTTGCCTCACCATTTGCAACAGGATATCAATCAACTCTGCAGGTTTCAGACTGCCTGGTCAGCTGGACATAAACAACAGAAACTCTTAAGAAAAACAACAGGTACCGTCTTGGAAAGTTCACTGCCAGACTCCATAATGCGTAAGCACAGGGGGATAATTTCTGTTGTCAATAAGAAGTTTATTACTTCTTGCTCATCAGTTTTCACCAAGGCTCCTTGAAAGAAAAACAAAAAGCAAATTTAATAAGTGATAAATTGTTTAAAAAAAAAAAAACAAAACAACAAAAACCCCTTGCTTATCAAAGATGGCCTGTACTGTCCTGCCAGGAATCATTACATCTGAATGACTGACAGAGCAACTCCCATCCTAAATATGCTGCAGCATGTGGCTGGAGAAGATATCATTTTGGCAGCATAAAAGTAATCGAGCTGGTTTTGGAGGCTGGTTGTTTTTCAGAAAGGGGATATGTTCTTGGCTCTCCCCCTGGTGGTAACACAAACTCCAGTGACTCACAGCCACTCAACAGAAGCCTCTCAGAAGAAGAAACCTATTTCAAGACGCTCTTTGTGCATTGAGAGAGAAACACTCTGGGCAGAAAAAGGGGAAAAAAAGTGGATGATGGGGTAAATATACCCAAGACAATGACAAAAAGCCAAAGAAAGCTCAACGTGCACCCTCCCATCCCAGTCTCTAGTTAGCTGTGCTAAGGATGAAGGCACATCGAAATTGCAGATACTTGTTCTAACAGCAAGGAGGTTTTTGGCAACAGACCTAGACTTCAAGGTTTTCTTTTAACTGGAAAAATCTCACTTCCTATCCCAGACCTGACTTAAGTTGTGCAGGTTTCTATACCCACAGCTTTAACAGCCACTTCACTAGGAAACCAGTGCTCTGCATTAGTCTTATTGCTTACCGATCACCCCGAGGCTTGTGAGCCGCAGGTACTCAAATGGACGTGTCTTGCTAACTGTGTGCAAGAAGGGGTACAGGAAGAGAGGGATGTGAGCTGCCAAAAACGCTGATCTGCAGGACAGGGAGAACACCCACAAGAGACAAGGAAAACAAAGTGAGCGCACAAACCAGAACGATCATGCACAGCTTCACACTACTCCTGACAGACGACATTGCTGCTGCTGCTCCTCAGAACTGGGTAGCAGTTCATGCTCTGATGGTAAGGTGTGACATTCATTCTGCACTGGGCCATGTTTGTGCATTAACTACTGATTCGGGCTGAACTAACACCATCTTTTGCCTTGCTGACATGTGCAAAACAGGCTGAGAAAACTTGGAAGTCAGGCAGTGGCTGGAGGCTGCAGGTGTGGCCTTGCTTTTGCTCCTTGGCCACAGTCTCTGGGAAAGGCAGCCCAGCTCATTCCATTCTTTGGGCAATCTAAATAACTGTAAGCTCATTAAAACAAGGATCCTGCATGTAGCACTCAGCACAAAGGCAACTTGTCTCCGGGTGAGCTCCTAGGATCTGTCACAACCCAATATTTTGGGAATTTGCAGGATGCTGGGATGATTCAAGGAATGCAAAGCATTCAGGACCACAATAAAGCTGTCATCCTGGTAATTCAGGCAAACAAGTAAAAGCAGCAGTCAGTTGCCTATCTTCCAGCTCTGCCTATTTTTCCACTTCTCTTGGAAAAAGAGCAGAAAGGAATTTACACACTTCCAGAATCAAATAAAATGGCAGAGCTGTCAACATCAGCAGTCCAGAAAACTTTCATACTTGGAAACACTCACCTTGTTTCAGGATGAGATGCAACACACTGTAACAGAGCTAAAGCATTGCACACTCTGTTGGACTGATGGGCAGTCAAGGTTGGAGGATTGATTGATGGATAAATATTTACAATTTCCTAAAAAAGTAATAAGTGAAGAAAAGTTAAAGGAGGAAAAAAAAAAAAAAAATCAGCAAGCTGCACAAATGCATTTGCCCAGCAAGGGACTACGGTGCCATGAGATTTTAGTCTGCTTTCACTAAGCACCACTCTCAAGTTACATGGCAGTTACATGCTGCAAAGCAAATGGCAGAGTTATGCCAGAATGAGTTTGACAAGGGGTCACACAGATACAGTCAAACTTTAATTTTAGCTCCCCCCTCAAAAAAGGGCTCATTTGATTTCCTGGCACTTTGTGGATGTGGGGATTACTTTGTTTGGAACTTCCAGAGCAAGGAGGAATGCTGTTCCTGTGCCTAAAGGCAGAGCACACCCACTTCCTTCATACCATTGCTGCTGGTACTCTTCTAACTCAATGAAGGGGAAGCAGCTGAAAGTGAGAAATCCAATTCAGAAAACTGTCTGCTTCCAGCTATGGCTCCTTTATGATTTTCTTCGCTTGTTTCAGTGCCACCCTGTTTTCACAGTCTGGCATCACCTATCCTACACAATTTTCTTTCCTTCCTCAACTGAAATGACTAGATTCAGCAGAGATGGGCAGACATCAGCTATAGTTTACCCGGAGCTCAGCTGAGCCACTCTGTTTGGTCAAAAATGCAGGTAGTTTTCTTTGCAAGGTACTCTGGAGCAGGGAGCTCCAAGCACTCCCGTGCTGCCCCAATGAGGGCTCTCTGTAATGGCAACCTTTTGATCAAGTAGAATCACAGAATCTCTCAGGTTGGAAAAGACCTTAAAGACCATCGAGTCCAACCATGACCTAACCATACCACCCTAACTAACAACCCTCTGCTAAATCATGACCCTGAGCAGGTAGTACTCAAACTCATGGGAAAATAAAGAAAAAAACTCCACAACACAAAACAGAGATCTTAGGAGTAAAACTGTTGTGGTTCTGAACGTCATCTACAGGAAGTTCATACACAGAAGAACTTGCCTGCTCCTCTTTCAGCTATATAAGCTATCTCATCAACAATCTTAGGGCCTAGTCTCTAAGAACATCACCTTGCAAGCGGTGACTAATGGAAGACACTAGAAATGCCCTCCTCATGTGGTTCCCCTCACCACACGATCCAGCAGCCATCATACACACAGAAATGGCATGAAGGGACGTATCAGCGCCTCCCCAGATCCACCCCATGGACACACAGAGCTCTGCCATGTAGCGGTGCTGTGCCACGGAACAAAGCTGAGCTCTGCCCTACCCACCTGAAGGAGTGCTGCAATCGTGCCAAAAGAGTGCCACAGCATGGGGGCAAGGTCAGGCACAGACTCGCGCTTCTTGCTCAGCTCCAGCAGTGCATTCTCCCTCGTCTCAGGGCTGGACAGCTCGTTGATCCACTGGTAGATCTTCTCGCGGTCCACCTGAGCCAGCGCTGTAGGCACAGGCTGGGAAGGAGACAAGAAAACTTCGGTCACGAAGCCAAACGCTTCTCACAGCCTCACAGGCAAAGCAACAAAAGGGCTCGAGGAAGTGGCTGGGGAGGGAGGGACTACAGCTGCATTAAGAAGCAGTGGATATGGATGATCCCTTAGATCAAGCTTACTACTTTGCCTATCTGAAACACAGATGTTTCACTTTCTGGCCTGACTCATTAGGGCAGTCTCCCTTGATTTGCCTGCCAACCATTTCCTTACAACTTCATTTGGTGACATGAGAGCCGTGCTTCTGCCCATCTGTGTCAGCAGAGCTCCTGGGGAGGCTGCACATACTTTAGCCACCTATCACCCGCTCTGCCTGCATTGATTTCATGCTTCAGATGCAAGCTCCCACAAATCCCAACCAAGTAATGCAGATGCTGCCTTTTTCTCTCCAGAAACAACCAGGATACTCAATGAATCCCATTGACAGGCTTCAACGAACATGAGAAAAGTGTTCATACAAATAATAGAAAAATTCTCACTACATCAACATCAATACAACGCTGTGGGGCAGACAAAAAACACAGCCAGTAACACTGGTGTTACAGACTCCTCCAATTTATCCCTGGTATCTCCTTTAGCTGCATGGAGTTAAAAGAAAATATTTCAAGACTGTTTTTGTGCAGAAGTTCCTATTCAAAAACAAACAACCCTGAGAAAGGCAGATGTGCATTCATTGTTAAGACATTTTCTACTACTTGGGAAAAACACACAATTTCTCTTCTGCCTTTCTTGAAACATCATGGGAAAAAAACATCAAGGCCAACAAGTTTTCTGGGCAAAAAACAAAATTAGGGAGGGCTGAGAAGAAAGGGATAGCAAACAAGTGGCATGTTAGCAAAGTTTCTGTGGAAATGGTAAGGAAAAAACCTTGCAATGAAAGCCTGCCTCATGCCACTGCTGGCATATCAAGCACTCAGGTTGCAAGCAGGCCTCCTACACGGACAGTGTGGTGATTCAGACCAACAATTTGAAGGCAAACTTATGCATTAAAGTGAGTGCTTCATGCACTGCACTGCCAGCAGTACTGCTAGCAGCAGCTCCTTACTGAACACAAAAGAGTTGGGGAACTGACAGTAACTGGATCCAAAATGAAGTTCCCAGAGCTGCTGGAGGGAGACCATGCCTTTGGGACATACCCCCATAGCCTTCCCTCTTTATTGCTACAGCAGTTTCCTTGCTCAGCTATCCACACATTATATTCATAATCGTGTCCTAAAAAACCCTGTGGGATTTACAGTGGATTGAAGTTGTAATTTGTAATCTCTTCCTCTATGTAATTTAGGCTACAATATAATCTGATGTGCTGTTACCAATCTCTACATCTCAGGCCTCTAATACCTTGTACCTGCTCACCTTTCCTGCTGTGCCCTTTTTCTCCTCTTGTCTGCCCTATATTATTTCATTTTTTCCCCCAGAACTTCATATTGAAATGATAACCCTAACAATTTTCTGTACAAGGAACACAGTTCCAGTGGTAACTCCAATACCAGAGCTGGGAGAGAGAAGGTGAACAGACTGAGCTCATTTGTTTTCATTTGGGATGGCAGAGTGACAAGCAGTGCAGCAGTAATGTTGTTATAATTGTGTTATCTAAAGCTTCCATCTATTTTTCTAGACTCATTGTTTCAGTTCCTGTAAGCTTAAATATATCGACCCTTTAAAAGCACAATCATGTGTCTATGATCCCTAGAGAGCACTAAGCAGATTTTCCAGACAATTAAGTTTATGATGCCCAGTATCAGTCTTACTGAGAACCAGTTGCTGGTCACAGGCTCTACAGTTGCTCAGTAAACATTCTGGCTGAAATCGAAAGCCACATTTTGTCCTCATTTCCTATTTCATTGTTGCTTCCCCCCTTCCCAGACCTAAAACTGTGGGGAACCCCAAGGGCTACACACAACCTCTGCACTCTCTGAGGCAGCACCCTACCAGGCAGGCCTTCATCTGCACACAGGGAAAGCAGGAGCTCCCAGCAGTGTCTCACACCACAGGACTGTGCCACCTCCACACCACGGACAAGAACAGGGTGCTACCTCAGACATCCCCTCTGATCACATCCCCAGCAACAGCTGAATGACCTGGAGAAAGGCAATTGGCTTTCTCCCCCATGTGAGCAGCAGCTGCTAGGCACGCTGAAGAAAACAGCCAACCCCCAATACAGAATGCTGCCCAATTAGATACAGGTGCTTTTAAAGAAATTTTGGTTGATCAGCAACTCAAAGAACACCAACACGAACTTTGAACTTAACTATCAGTGAATTCACTAGTTCAATCTGGACTTCCCATGCCTTACTGCTACCTACAGCTACAGTAAAGCTGTATTTTTTTTCTTAGCTTATTCTCCAGTCTTCAGCATCTAACGCTGTCTTCGGACCTAAACGCAAAGGGCCAGCTCTGCCACCAGCACTGCAGGGACAACAGCGATGCTCCTGCTTACAGCAGCTTCATCATGAGACGCTCACAAAGCCTCCAGGAGCTCCTCAGCCCACTCACTGTTCCACTCAGAGCAGCACTATTCACCTTTGTTAATACAACTCCCAAGGACTTCTGCAGAGTGGAATGCTCCTCCTTCTCACATTCAGCCTACAGTGCACTGATTGTAGTAAGAAACATTTCAATACAGATACATCAGGTAGCACGGATTGTGAGAAATTAAACACACACTCCGATGAGCCCCAAAGTAAAGCTGACTTCTAATCCTGACTTCGATTACGTCGTTAAAACTGCCTTCCAAAAAAATCCTCTTACAGAAGGATGGGTGGCACTCAGATTAACAGCAAACGTAACAGCACCTCGTGCATTTTGACAGCTGTTTTGGAATTGGAGAACCATTTGGGTCAGAAGGGACCTTTAAAGGCCGTTTGGTCCAACCCCTGCAACGTGCAGGGACACCCACAGCTCCATCAGTGCTCAGGGCCTCTCCAGCCTGACACGAAATGCCCGCAGAGACGGCGCAGCCACGGCCTCTGTACAGCCCATGCCATCGCCCCACCACAATACACCGCTCTCAAGACGTAAATGCTGATTAAAAGCGTTCAGTACGAGCTCGCGTTCCCTCCCGTGCTTCAGAAAGCAGCGCTTCAAACCTCATCAAAAGCATTTGCGGGAATGAAGGTTAGGAAGCCCGCTCAGCTCCCGCTGTGGCTATTCGCGCTCGTTACGCCGAGCAGCACCGCGGCCATCTGCCGTCTGCAGCGACCCGCTCGCCCCAAGCCTCTGCCAAACGCTTCGCCCGCAACGAGCGGCTACTCGGGGAGCCGAAAAGCCAAAGGGCACACGCATCGCCCACCCAGACCGCACGCTGTCGGGCTCCCCGCGCCCCAACCTCGCCCCAGCAGCTCCGGTTCCCCGAGGGACACTCGGGCCTCCCTCCCCCTCGGCCCGCGCCCGCCGTCTCCTGAGAAGGAAACGAGGATCTCGCCCGCCGAATGAGCCCACAGACCCCCAGTGCTGCCAGCTCACCGCGGCTGTGGCCAGGCTGTGCATGGTGCCGGTGGCTCCGGGCCGCGCTCAGAAGCCCGCCGCCATAGAGGCAGCGCCGCGCGGGGTGCCGGGAAGGGAACGCGGCCTCGAGGAGGACGAGGTGCGCGTGCGCGCAAACAGCGGCGGGGAGCGGGCCGCTCTCTAACGGCGCCTGCGCGGCGGCAGGAGGGGAAGGGACGAGAGCGCCGCTTCGGAGTGTGGGCGCGTGCGCGGCGTGCCGGGAAGGGCGCAGCGGCGCAGCAGCGCCGACGTCAGCGGGGCGCGCGCGCCTGCGTGCCGTGCGTCGCGCGGGGAGCCGGTTCCCGCCATCCGCCGCCGCGCCCCTCCGCGGGCCGCAGGTACCGGGAGCGCCGCCCTTCCCTCGGAGCGGGGCCGGGTGATGGCGGCCGCGGCCTCCGGAGGGACCGCCTCGCCCCGCAGAACCGCCTCGGGCCGCCCTCCTCTCACCTCCTCCCCGGACGCGGCGTCCGGCCCCGCTCGCTTCTAGCGCTCCTCCGGGGAAGGCCGCGTCTCCGTGTGGAGGTGGGCGCCCGCCCCGCTGCACGCGTTCTCTTTCCCGCAGGTTCCGAGGCGGTGCCGGCTGCGGTGAGGCCCCGCCATGGCCCCGCTGAAAGTGCACGGCCCCGTGCGGATGCGCAGCATGCAGACTGGCATCACCAAGTGGAAGGAGGGCAGCTTCGAGATCGTGGAGAAGGACAACAAAGTCAGCCTGGTGGTCCACTACAACGTGGGGGGCATCCCCAAGACATTCCAGGTGGGCGCTGCTGGGCCGTGTCCTTCCCGGCTATAGCGTGTCGCTGCTCCTTCTGCCTCCTTCCTGAGCGCCATCCCTCGGTTGTAGCCCTGCACTCGAATTATTCAGGTGTGGTGTTATGGTATCCGCTGGATGGGAAGGGCCGAGCAGCAGGTGTAGAGCTGTGACTCACGTCTTGCTTTTTGGAATACCTTCTTGTTGTGATAGGTGTGCAGCCTGCAGGTGATGTTGAGATTTGGTTTTGCTTTGCTTTTTAAAAGAATCATTTAGCAACTTTCCGATCAGTTTGGTTTGTTGCCTCTGTGCTGCCTCTGCTTTCTCGCATCACTGCTGTTTTCTGACTGGTGTATCAGACCTTTCTCTGATCCGTTTGTTTCTTCCTACAAACTTAATGAAAAAGAGAACATGTTGCGTTTGGAATACCAGGTTTTTGCTCCCTTAGCAAGCTGAGAAGTCTCAGCAAGGAACCTGAAAGCCTGTGTTGTATTGGAATCAGGGTGCAAGAGAGGCACGTGCTTTGATTGCCTCATACCATTGTAACTGTAGACTTGATAATATCAAGACCAGCCCACATTGCGCACACAGTGCTGTGACTGTGCTTTTGGTGGAATCCCAGTGTTTGACCGTGGTGTTACAGTCCCTTATTCCCCTTATGCCTTCCCAAGGCTCCTGTTTGTGCTCCATTCTGCCAGGATGGGTTTTTCTGTGGCACAGTAGTGCCTGGAGCTGTGGTTCTGTAGGAGGGTGAGCCTGCCCAGCATCTGTCTATGTCTGCAGGGACAGGCTTTGCTCCTGTCTCTCTTCTGGCTGTGGCACTCGTCAAGTCTGCGAGAGCTTTGTGGAGAGTTTCCACTTGGAGGGGGCCAAACAGCAAGTCTGATGGACTGGGAAGCGTGGTGCTCCGCATCTAGGGGCACAGCAAAGAGGAAATGAGCAGCCCAAGCCTTAGAGCGATTAGTTTCATTAGGCCAACAGTTATTTTCCAGCTGGAGCTTCTCTCTGGTCCTGATCATCTTGAGGTAGTACAGGTGCTGGCAGCAGTGAGAGTGGGCTGCCCGTTGTGTTGTGCACCTGTGCCAGCTGGTCCCAGTCTCAGTGCCCTCATTACAGGTGTGCCAAATACTTTGTAATTCTGCTTTAAAAGTACCATTCTCTTGTTTGCTTGCTTTCTTTTTCCCCCTGGCAAGTTGCTCTCAGAAGTTGTGAGCAGTTTCCCCACTTTTTCACTTTGCTGTAACAGAACATTCATGTGGATCCTGGGTTATATTTCTGTTGCTGTTATTTGATGTTTTGATGAGTTTGCTAGATACGAGATAGTCTGTGAAACGTATCATTTATTTTCACCTCCTGAGGTGCTAACGCTGACTTTTTGGTAACAGGTACACAGAGACTGTGCTTGGAGACCTCTTATGTGAGCATTTTGAATAGGAATACATTGTGCTGCACTGAGATGCCAGAATATCTGTAATCCCTGTGCACTGACCTCTGTTTTAAGAGAGAATGAAAAACTTGGGGCCTGTTTTCCAATATGTTGGGGAGAAAGAAACCTCATGGATGAACACTTTGTACAGGAATCAGTTTTTGTTCTAAACTTGAGTACAGTTTGTAGGGGACAAAACAACTGTATAGTGAAACCGAGGTTGCCTTACGATTGTTGTTCATGCCTGTTAATTGGATATCATTATTTGGATCAGCTGTGTGGTAATGCACAGGTGGTGCCACTTGAGGAGGAGGCTCCAGTCTGATGGGCAGCCTCTTGCCCTGCAGTGCCCAATGGCCTTGGCTGTGGTTTCAGCTTGCAATGTAGCAATGTCCAGGCAAGAACGTCATTGTGTAGCAGTGCCTGGTTTTTAGGAAAGGCTGCAGAAGTAGCAGAAAAATGAATAATTAAGTGCAAAAGGCTGCAGAAGTTGAAAATTACTTGTGTATTGACATCTGTATGGTCGCCTCTCCACAAAACCCACACCTCCTTGTGAGTGACTTAGCAGGAAGCAGCAGTTACTTCATGTTGTAATATAGTGGCACAGCGGAATTATTGGAGAGAAGTAACTCTTAAAATTGCTCTCATGCATGACTATAACCTCAAAACTTTTGACACTGTTTACTTGTTGCTGTGCTGTACAGAGACTAAAGGTTTCTTACTTACCACCCTGTGAAGTTTTTTTAATCTTTGTCAAGTCTCTTTTCCTCTGAGTGAATTATAGAGGGAGCATAAGTTTATGCACCACATCTAAAACTCAAAACTTTTAAACTTTCCCATCTTAAAATAATATTTTGAACCAGACAGAGGAGTTTCAGGCAGCCAAAAGGGACTGTAGGATGTTTTCATTCCTTTGGTTTAGAACCGTCGCACTCAACAGCAGAGCAAGTTTCAGAAAGCTTAACCAGGAATGCAGGGATTGATGAGCCATAGTAGTGCTGTCCTTTGGGTTATGTCAGCTCCCAGATGACTGATAGCTTTAATTCTGTGAGGCTTTAATGCTTGCTGAGAGTAGAGCAGGGGGATGTATTTCTGTGCAAGTGCCTCTTACGTTCTCTCTCGGTTTGAAGTGTTTTGTTTGAATTTGTATTTGGGCCTTTCTAAAGCACGCTGATGGTGATAGCCGTTTCTTTGCTTTCAGCTAAGCCATAACATCAAGTCTGTGACCTTACGGCCCAATGGCAGAAAGCTGTGCTGCCTGATGCTGACGCTGAAGGATACCAGCTTCCTGACCATTGATAAGGTACCGCTTAAAGATGCGAATGAGATGCGGATGTATTTGGATGCGGTCCATCAAGACAGGCTTCATACTGGTAAGTGCCATAGTAGTAATTCATACCAGTGACAGCTTAGAGAAGGTACAATACTGTGGTATGTGTTGTGTTTTTTTCCACCTTTAGCCACCTTTCCTCCTTACGTTACTTTCTGAGCATGTTATATTTGTGCAAATCTGTCTGGCTCTGACCCCCGGTTTTTGTTGTATCCCTTTGTCATGCTGAACAATAAGCAGAGATGAAACAATCAGGGATTGTTTCTGTTGTATGTACATCGGTATTTGAAAAACTCGTGTCTTTGTCACACCTGCATAGTTTCTTTTGATTCTTCCACTTATTTTGGTTGTTGTAAGGGTAGGAACTTTTCTTCACACTGAGTAAGTGGCCAATATAAGGGCAATCTGTAAACATGTGCTTATGTCTATGCACTCAGAATGTTGTACTGTCTGTTGGCAAGAAATTTGGTGTGTCTCTTCCAAAACCAACCTCAAAATAGCATCTTACACATACAAATGCTGGTCAGTGAAATGAGCATCAAATCAAACGTTGTGTACTTTTCCTGTCAGCTGGGAAACCCTCTCAGGGATCTGGCAGCTTTGGAGGTGTGCTGGGCAGCAGGACCACACAGAAGGAAGCTAATAGGCAATTCTCTTATATAGAGAATCAGGTTTGTTCAACTGTTCACGTTTTTCCTCTTCTCTAATTTTATTTCATTCGTTTCCCCCTCTCATTCTCTTATTGCATGTTGTAATAGCACCATAAATATTTATTTTGCACCCAAAGTCTTTGTGATCTCCAGGGCTTGTAATAGATGTGTACAGGATGGTTGGCAATGGTGCTTCTTGCTTGTAAGGAGGCTCATAGTCTGTTTGCTTTAGGAAGGTCAACATCTGCCTGTAGAAAACCGTGTCTGTTCTTCAGACTGAGCTGTATCAGTCAGGCAAAAGAGAAGCAGCAATTGAAGGAAAGTGGTTGAGGCTTGCTTCTCAGTTTTGAATATCTTTGTTTATACTGAACACTTTAAATACATGGCAGCTGAGCAAGCTGTGATCAGTGCAGGTCTTAATGAGTTTGTACACATCTGGCTAAAGTGTGCAACTGAAGAGCTGGTGGCTGAATTTTTGTATTATCAGAGTAGAATTACTGAACCTGTGCCATTCTGCTTTTTCTCTGTGTGTATATTTTGCAGACTTCTCCCTGGAAGTGTTTTTTTTTTTTTTTTTTCAAAAGACTTTAGTTGTTCCTTCTCTCCCACCATGGTGTATCTACCAACTTTAATTTGCACTGTAATCTCTGTGAATATATCTTTATAGCCCTGAGGGCAAGTATTTTTTGACATTGTCCCAAAACAAACTTTACATGTTGCTTAAAGGCAATCTCACAGTAAGAACTCTTAAGGTTGCGTGTGCGTTGGTAAGATTAGACCCATTTAGTTTTCAGGTATAAAGCTGACACACATTCCTTAGCTTGTTTCTCTGCATCGGCCCAGGGCTGTCAAGGCACTGTTTTAATTGTATGCCTCTTATATACCTTTTTTTTCTTCTTTTAATGCCACCCAGGATTGATCTGAGGGTGGTTAGGAGTTGTGCTTTGGGTGTTTTAATCTCAAAGCACATAATGGAAATTTAAACACAAAAGCCCAACTGACTTGTAATTGGAACATGAGAAATTTGTTACTGCTGTGGAGTTTCATGGTCGTCACTTTGATCAGTACAGTCAGAAGTTTAAGTCTAATTAACGTGAAGCTCTTGCTCTATCACAAGTGGCACTTTTCTGCTTTTGGGTACTACGCTGTGGCAAGTCAAGCAGTGGTGTAAATGCTAAGTGTAGGTTCACGGTGGTGGTCATGTTTTTCGCTGTTTTTATTGTCTCTGTTTTGCTTTTGCAGGCTCCTCCCAAAAGGGTGACTGTGGAAACTAAGGATGAAAATCCATTCCGCAAGGTGCTGGGCACCCCGGCTCGGGCATCTGTTAAGAATTCCAGTGGAACTGGAGCACCTGGCAACAGGGGGAATGTTGCAGCATCTCCAACGTCATCAGTCGCTCACAGAACAGGCTTGCTGGAGAGCCGGTAAGAGTGCTTTCCAGCTTGCGTGTGGCATTGTAGAAGTTTAGGTCTTTAGACAACTGCAGGTAGAGTGGCTACACCTAGAAGGAAGAAGAGAGTGTGCTTCTTCCTCTGCTTTTGCTGTTACTTTGGCAAGGATGGTGAAATGTGCTTTTCCAGCCTCTTGCTGGTACTTGAGCTTTATGAGCAGCTTAGGTGGGCAGACCAAGTGTTCTCTGTGTGCTATGTTATAAAAGTGAAAACCGTGGAAGATAAGTGAAACACACCTAGCACTGAGAAATGCTCTTCTTTTGGAAGAGGATTATTTACTTGCCTTTCTGGAAGAGTGACCACTTCAAATTCTTTCCTCATTAGTGAAAAGAGGAAAAGAGCACAACCTCCAAGTTCAGAAATGAGTGAAGATTATCCCAAAGAGAATGATTCTTCGACGTAAGTAACTGTTGTTTCTACTTTCTTATTTAAACTCTGTGCGTTTGTAATGGTAGGTTCTTTCTCTGAAGACAGTTTTGGGTGTTTCTTTTCTTGGTAACATAGTGCAGGCCAGCTGCTAGTCAACTTCTGAACACGCTGAATGCTTGAAGTGGGATTTGCATTCAGGATTAATGAGGGAAATAAAACTGATCTAGCTGCTGGTTTGCAGGAGGCTGTGCGAATTTCATGCCACCTTTTGCAGACTGAATCTGGGTTGTCCCCTGTATAGCTACATAGCTATAGGTAGCTTTTTTATTGAACTTATTTTGAGTTTTTTTTTTTAAGACAAATTTCATGAATTGTTATTTGGAAAATATGTGCACAGCTGCATTTAATCTTAAGTAAAAAGTCTTGTTTAAATAATTGGTTAAACTTGTGAGCAAAACATACCTGTTCACTGGCCCTAACACCTTTACTACTTGACATGAATGTTTTAAAACAAGTCATAAATGTCAACCAGGCCTACTCTGTCTTTTCTGTAGCATCTCTGACTTACACTCTTGTATATCTACAGGAATAATATAGCTATGAGTGATCCAGCATGGAAATACTTAAACAGTAGCAGAGAGAAACAGTTAAAACTGAAGCAAGAGGAGGAAAATAGGACGTCAGGTAAAAATAAAAGTAAATCCAGATGATACCTGCTATTTGCTCTGTTGTTCTTAGCTTACAATCTGCTTTCTTTGTGCCGCCAACATTCCTGCTTCCTACAAAGCCATATCGAAGATGTAGGCATCTTTCCTTTGCTTTCAGAGCCTACTCTGGCTTATGTTTCACTGCTGATCAGTGTGATCCTGACCCCTGTATTTGACTGCTGAGGCCAGCCAGTGTGTGTGCCTGTTTGAAAGTTCAACAAGCAGCCTCGTGCTTTGCTCCCGGTTGTCCTTCTCTCTGGGAGGGGTGTCCTATAAACATCTAATAATTTCCTCTCACCCTCTTGTTTATCTTCAAAACCCTTTATGTGCTATTAATGCCCACACAATAATATATTGGAAATTATTAGTGGGCTGTTAGTGGGTATTGTGAAACTTGTATATTTGAATGAAATATGGTGTTGTTTATTGGATAGTTAAAGCCTTTTAAATGGTTAGTGGCAATTGCTTCTAAGTGTCATAAGTTTGAGTATGGATGTAATGGGCATTGTGGAGTCTCCTTCTATGGAGATACTCAAGACCTACATGGATGCCTACCTGTGAGATCTATTGTAGGGAGCCTGCTTTTAGCAGGGAGTTTGGGCCTGCTCTAGAGGTCCCTTCCTACCCCTGCAATTCTGTGGTACGAAATTCAGTTAAAAATCCAGGGTCCTTTTGTGTACAAGTTACCAGTATTTGTGTTAATACTTCTAAGATACTTGCCTTAATACTTTCTCCAATGTATCTGCAGGATAGTTGTTTTGTGTTTTTTGTGTTTTTTTTTTTAAGAATTTTGAAACCTTCTGGCTATGTAATTTGAAACCATCAATGTATCATGTAAACATCTGAGTTATGTGAAACAAAGTGACCTACTTCTCTATTTCTCTTTATAAAGGTGTTTTACCGCTGCAGTCATCATCCTTTTATGGTAGCAGGTCCTCATCAAAAGAGTACTCCACTAGCAGTTCCACCCTGGACAGGTAGGACTGATTCACTCCCCTGAGCTGTAAATGACAGTCCTTTCCCAGGAACTGGGATCTTCTGTTTCCTGTGTGTTTATTATGTGGTACACAGCTTTTACGGATAAAATGTGTATAGCTTAAAATCCCAAGCACCCAGTGCATCTACAGTCACTCTTCTCATACCTCCCAACTCCAGTACTGCTTTAAACAGATGGACTGTCTGAGATCACTCTTTTATAGTCACTGTGAACGACTGATCCAGGTGATAGCTGAGGTGTCGTTGGTTCAAGTGATGTTGCATACACTCCTGTAGATGTAAGGAATTTTAACCAAGGGAAGTTTTCTGGACAGACGTTTGCCTTTTTGTTCCTCTTTGTCATTGTGATAGATGCTAGTTGTCTTCTGTGACTTTGCTGGTCCTTCTCCTCCGTGGTGATACAGTTGCGGTGTCCTGAGGTGTTACTTTTTAAGGCAGAGCAATAGAAATCCTTCACTACTTATTCTTTTATGGTTTTAGGTCTAGTGTATCCAGCCAGACTACTTCAGCCAAAAGAAGCCTGGGATTTCTTTCTCAACCTGCCCCTCTTTCTGTTAAGAAAATGAGATCTAATCAAGATTACACAGGGTGGAACAAACCCAGAGTGCCCCTTTCCACCCACCCTCAGCAGCAATTACAAGGGTAGGTTTAATTTTCTTTATCTAGCATGCATGCCTTTGTCATTAGAACGTGGATATTCTTGCTATAATTGTTTCATGGAGGAAAAAAAAATCTTGAAATCAATGAACGTGGATTTCCCAGCTTGGGAAATATATATTCTTAAATTCACTTCCTGAAAATTTGATGTATATAATAACTTTAGTTAATTGGCATTCCGTTCATACCACTTCCTTGATTGACTTTTATATCTTGTGCACATACCCACATCTTAATACTTTGATTGTTGTAACTCATGGATGTTTTCCTGACAGACGTTGCCTCCTGTAATTTTTCAGTTTAGTGTGAAGGGCAGAGGGACAGCTCCAATAAAAGCTGTGTGGGGGATACCTGGGGTGATGGATGGTCCCACGTGATATCAGTGCTGTTTAACATGGGCACGTTGACACATTTGTGTACAAACTACATTTAATTTTCCGTTTTTCAGGTTTTCTAACTTAGGAAACACCTGCTATATGAATGCCATTCTACAGTCCTTGTTTTCAATCCAATCCTTTGCTAACGATTTGCTCAAGCAGGGCATCCCATGGAAGAAGATTCCACTCAATGCGCTTATCAGGTAAAATTCATTTTCTGAGATTTTCTCCTTCATTACTGAGAAGCTTGTTTCCTAGTATTGAAGCAATTTTGTGTAGAGGGTGATGTACGTGTGTACACATAGGTGTACCTGTCTGTATTCTGGAGCTTTACTTAAGAGGCAGGCTTTTAGGAATTTAGCGCTGCATAGTTCTTTGTGTGCTCTACTTCTAGTGATAGATTAAAATGTGCAAAAATGCAGAATGACTTCTTAAACCATTATCAGCTAGGGTTTAAGCTGGTCACCAAATCCTGCTGTGTGAGGGATTATGAATTTTTGGAAGATACGCTTTGTCTGGTAGCTGTGAAAAGTGTTTGTATTCTGCAAATTTGATCTTCTTAAATTCAGACAAACCTCACGTCAAGAAATTCCAAGAGCTTTTGTCATGTGTAAAGTAGTTTTTTCTCTTGGAAATCTAGAATTCATTTGCCATTCAGATTCTGTTGTACGTCTACCAAAAAGACAAACTGTAATTTGGATTTGCACTGTGCTCTCTGCTGTTCAGGATTTGTTACGTGCACTACTCTACCTCCTATTTTCCTCTGACTAGCGAGATTCAAAGCATCAGAACCACGTTCCTGCATTCATTTCGTTATCATTGTATTCTTTGGAGTCACTCCTATTCTTGCTGTCTCTTCTTGAAGTCTTTCTGTGCTGCTCAGAATCATAGATATGATTGCATTGCAGTGATGTACATTTTGGAAAGTTCATAAATTTTGTAAAAGCATTTGTTATGCTTGTGCCTTGTACATCTAAAGGCAAACTGTGGGTAGAGCTTGTGTAACAATACAATAACAAAAAAATCGTAAGGAAAAAAAGGAACTTTTGACCATGAAACTTCAACCCAGTCATTTATGAAATGGCACCAAAATAAATAACACATTTCCTATTAGTATAAGTGTTTTCAAAAAACATTGGTCTTTATCTTGCTGTAAAACCTATTGCAAAAATAAGTTAACAGAGCTTTATAGGACTCTTTACCTTAGAAGAGTCAGGATGTTTTCATTTGGCTCCTGTTCCAGAGGTGATCTCAAATTAGAATTCAAAATACTTGAAATGTAAAAGGTTATTTTCCATTTCCTGAAATATTTTCATACCAAACTCCCACGCTGCTTATCACGTGGCAAAACCTTGTAGAAACCCTTAAAAGAAGAAGCCGTTTGTTTTACTGCAACTGTCTGAAGGCCCGCATGGTCGCTCAGTGTCTCACTGCATTGACTTCTGCAGACGTTTTGCCCATCTCTTGGCGAAAAAGGATGTCAGCAGCCCTGAGGTTAAGAAGGAGTTGCTCAAGAAGGTGAAAAGTGCCATTTCAGCTACTGCAGAGAGATTCTCTGGGTATATGCAGAATGTAAGTATCGTGCGGTCTAGGACCAATTGTGTATGCTGTTTGTTGTTTGGACTGCATTGAACTCCTGTCAGGCTTCATCTCCGTTTGGCAGCAATTTAAGCTTTTGATTGAATGATAACTGTTGCCTGCTCTCTGCTAGATCAAAACTGTCTTAGTATTGCTGTGAATGTAATGGACAGAAATGTGATTTCCCTCATCCACGTGTGTGAGAGATTCTGCACGGAGTTCTAGAAAATGATTTTGTTGAGAGTACCCTGTTTCTAGGATGCACATGAGTTCTTGAGCCAGTGTCTGGACCAGCTGAAAGAGGACATGGAAAAGTTGAACAAGACTTGGAAGAGTGAACCAGTCCCTAATGACGATAGCTCACCTGGGAGGGCTTCTGATGATCTTTCAGCTACCAAAGTTTATACGTGCCCAGTTATCAGTAACTTAGAGTTTGAGGTTCAGCATTCTATCATTTGTAAAACGTAAGTATGCCTCAGAGCTTTTCCCGTTAGGAAGAGCTTGAGTTTTCTGTGACTTCATCTGCATGCTGTAGATAGAACTAAGTTAGCAGTATGCTTTTGGTTGGTTGTTAGTGTTTTTTAAGTTACTGAAGCATCAAAGTTAAAATACACAAATTCATCTTTATCATAAGCATGAAAAAATTTCATTCTGATATGGGTGAAATAGAGCGAGGTGCATATGTTTTCTGGGAAGCTACTTTAGCCTGAAAAATATAAATTGTTGGTAATTTCAAGTTTATTTTTTATCAGGCTTACCTAAGCTCATTTCTTCTTTAGATGTGGTGAAACGGTCACCAAACGGGAACAGTTTAATGACCTCTCCATTGACCTTCCTCGAAGAAAGAAGCTGTTTCCATCTCGGTCGATCCAGGATTCCCTTGACCTCTTCTTTCGGGTACGTAGTTCATATACAAACATAAACAGTAGACTTGTAGGGAAAATACTGCTCGTGGTTCTTGCATTAGCAGATATGTTGTCAAGTTCTAAGCTTTGCTACCCGTGCTGCCATTGGGTGCCCTCTTGTCAGATCATGTTGAAGATTAATATGACTTTTAGTATAGCTGCTTTCTTGAGGAGCTTTTATGACAGCCAAAAGAGATGTCCTTCCTGTTGAAAACTGTGTGATGCATCATTTGTTCCACTGGTCTTTGTTCTGTTTTAACACAGGCAGAGGAAATTGAGTATTCTTGTGAGAAATGTAATGGGAAATCTGCTGTTGTCACACACAAATTCAATCGGCTTCCCAGGTAATTGTTGACATCTGTTCCTTTCTTTCCTGGAAACACATCCCCAGAAGTGCATGCAGAAGCTCCTCGGAGATGAAATCTGTAATAGTGGATAGGGCATCATGTATGGTGGTGGTGGTATGTGAGGAAGATCCACGTGCAGGCAGTAATTTCTTCACACTGTCCTTCAGTTTCCTTGTGAAAACCTTCTATGTGCTGAGTAGCCTTTGCAACACTTCTTCCTCCATCACTACACAGGGAGGTCTGAGTTTTTTTTCCTTGTATTGGATTCTCAAGAGGGAGGTATGAACAGTAAAAAATAATAATAGTAATAATAATTCTGTACATTTTAATATTTAGTGCTCAGTTGACCTGATGTGCCAGACTGAGCTGGGGACCTTCTTATCAGAAGTCATAGAGAGGGTTTTGCTTTGGTCTGGTCTTCTGTGCTGATCCCCGGCTTCTCTCTTAGTAAGCATGCAAAGAAAGAATGCAAACGCTCTGAGGGTTAATGGCATGCTCAATAGTTCCAGACCTCGTGGTGGTGTTCAGTTCATTGCTTGATGGTAGAGATCATTTTCTCATGGGATGTAAAGCTCAAAGAGAATGTTGGATGCCTGTACTTGGCCACTGTCATTGTCCTCTGGTGCATGCTCATGCAGAACGTGGTGAACTGATGTTCTGCTAAAAGACTAGCTTGTGTTTTTCTTAACGAGCTTATGTACTGTGACAGTGCTGCAAAACCTTTGTCAAAGTGTTTGGGTATTAGCACAGTGTAAGTGATGATGCAACTGCTTGACCTAAGTAGCTGGTACGAAGTACAGCATAAGGGAGAAGGCTCAGTGCAAGGAAGCTTTTTCAAGCTCTTTATACTGTTCTGATCAAAAGCTGTTCTAAAAAAGCGTTATGACAGATAAGAAGAGTACATGTCGTCCACTGGGCACAGCTCCTCTTCAGCTCTGGGAAGCTGTGTGCTCCCTCTATCTCTGTCAAGTATCTACAAGTAATATATGATCGTTCTGGTGTGTTGAACAATAATATTCTGTTTGTTTCCTATGCCTGTCACCATGTTGTAGGAATAATGTTTGATAAGAGCTGCTTGCTTCGGCCCACCTGAGGAGCAAGGTGGTGCAGGATCAAAGCAGAAAGCCTCTTGGCAGCCTGCATTCTACACCTTGTGTGGAGCTGGGAGGTGGATGGCAGAGTGATTACGCATCTCTTACTAGATAAGAAAGAGAATGCTTCTCTCTTTCTCTCCCATGTGATGATCTGCTTTAAAGCACGAGTGCACTTTTTGTAAACAGAACCACTTGGATTTTTAATAGCTTTTCTAACTTGTATCTTGAGATTAACATTGCAATTCTGTACTTCTCATATTTTTTCAGGGTCCTGATTCTTCATCTGAAACGATACAGCTTCAATGTAGCATTGTCTCTCAATCACAAAGTTGGGCAACAGGTGGTTATTCCGAGATACTTAACCCTGCTTTCACACTGTACAGAAAGCACCAGGCTGCCACTGACACTGGGCTGGAGTGCTCATTCTGCAATGTAAGTGTACAGCCTGGGTTCAGCTTGTGCTGTGTTATGCACCTGCAGTGAGGTTGTCAGATCTACTCTATCTGATGTTTGGATAAAGAACCACCAAAATTATGCAGCCTCAGGTGCAAGATATCTAATCTGGCCTCTTGGTACAAAATCCAGATTACCTTTTGTTTGCACATGCTTAATTCTGCTGAGAAGGCACAACATTCCTTTTTCTGTTGATTTCCATTTGCACACCTCATGCTGTCATTCATTTTTCACTGTCTTTACTATGTTACTGCGGTATCTGAGGACTTCATGTGTTGAAAATAATCTTCTTTTCCCTGTAGCAGTTATTTTGGTACAGCTGCTTGTCCTAAGATATTAAATGTCCTAAGAGATTAAATGTGCCAGATGTCACACAGATGTGGCAGAATAAGGAATAAAAAACCTTAGGTCCCTTGTTTTGCATTCTAACATACTGTAAATGTAGCAAGATAGAATACATCTGGTATCTGTTCTTTTGCTGGATATTTAATGGAGTTTGAGATTTACCTGGAGGTTTCTCAAGAGTTTGCTTTAAGAGTAGAAATCTTTACCTCCTAAACGTAATGAAAAGCTTAAGCTAACCAATGCAGACATACTTTAAAGCATATGTTAAATGGCTTTTGATTTTTTTTTTTTTTTTTTTTTTTTTTTTTGTAATCATTGAAACCATACTGATAAACCCAGACAGTGAAAGGATGATGAAGCTGGGGAGTAGCAGCCCTGACTTGAGGAGAATGATGGAAATGGTTCCTGTGTTGATGACCGTATGCTAGGTGGTTGTAGTGGTAGCAATGGATTTCAACGAGTCCGTAAAAGGATCAAGTGGAGCAGGAGATTTGCTTAGAAGATCTAGGTAATAGAGGAGAAATGGAGATGTGGGACGTGCCAGAAAGCCAGCTAATCCAGACAGCAGCAAGAGACTGTGGTTTGGGAGCAGGAACTTGAGCGTTGGTGGGAATCAGGGAAAAAGGAAAGAGTTCCCTTGACGTGGGAGTGCAACGCCTTTGACTTGTGAGCTTGTCCCTAAGGGTGCATCACTAAGAAGTGAATCAAATTTGAAGGATTGCATCTGGTTTTGAACTGCTGTTGTGTATTTATGGCATCGTGGAGTTATTACTCTAAAAACAAGCAATTAGCAAGTATGTAATGGTATTCTACTTGCTGCTTTGAACATGAATTTGCATGCATAGCAGACATGTAAACATATATTATTTTGAAGACTAACTGCTGCAATGAATACTTTGCTTTTTAAATAGTTCCCGTCCTCTGAAAGCCTCCCAAATGGTGAATTCCTGTACTATAAGCACTTCTACACCAAGTAGGTGAGTTAAAGTTCTGAAATGCTCTCTTGGCCTGGCATTTCATGGCATAGCTTCTGAGGCAGTTTGGATTTGCATAGTTTTTTTTTTCCTTACTATTTCTACTTTAAAAAAGAATCTGTTGTATAAATTGCTTTTAGGTACTGTTTTTTCATATCTGAGCTTTATTGGTGTTACACGTTAGCTGAAAGAAATATGAGTGCTATCATTTGCCTAACTGACACCATCCTGTTAGCATTTCTCTCAGAAGCAAGCAAAGAGGAATTTTGTCATGGAGAAGGCTCAATGAGAACTGCATCTGGTTTGTACAGGTGATTGGTCAGGGCCAGGTATTTTAAACTGCCTTGCATTCATTGCTGCAAACCAGATGAATAAGAAGCAACATTTTTTCTAATTCTGTAGTTAAACTTTTTTTTCCCTGTTTTTATTTATGGAGCTTCAATGAGTTTAAAGAACAGGTGATTGGTTCCTTAACCTTGTTTGTAAAGATGAGAGGGCATTATTATGGCCTTCATAGGCTGTTCTGAGAGGCCACTTTTTGACATAGTGAGAAATGTGATATTGCAGCAGGTGAGTTGCACGTTTTGGAATGGATATAGAACAAATTTCCTTATTGAGCAGACATTTCAGACTTAGAGTCTCTTCTGCTCTAAAGAAACAAGGATTTATCCCGGTGAAGGAGCAAATGGGTAAACAACTTTGTGCAGACTTGCAACTTTATATCCTAGTATTGATGTGGAAAGTCTTGTGTCCAGCTTAGTACATTTCAGGAGTTGAGTAAATGGTTTCTGCTGAGTTTTACATGTTAATGTGGGCTTGTCTCAAATGAATGCTGTCCAAGATTGCTGTGTGATAAAGTGCAGGCTCTTGGCTTGTGAATTTCTCTGGTGATTGTGCCACATCTTGTAACAGTGTCTTGTGAAGGAGAAAAACAACACTTGGTAGGCTGTGGGGTAAATAAACTATGAAGTGTTTATTTGTTGCCTGCTATCTTGGTAAATTTCTGTATTCGACAGTTGCAGCTTGTTCCCTAAATTGTGCCTCCCCACAGCCTGGAAATTTGCTGTAGCAGTTATTTAATGGTTTCTATGAAACAGATTTGTACAGTGCTATGAAGTTCTATAGCTGTGTTTTTAATTTACAGAAAATATACTTTCAAATCAAAGAGCTCTGCAGCACTCAGTGTGGATTCAGACAGCGATGATGAGCCCCTGAAACGTTCTGTTGCCAATAGCCAAAGGTTGTGCAACATACAGAGCAGAGATCAGCAACAACTGCAAGAAGAGCCAGAAAAGGTAAGAGAGGGAAAAATAAGTACAAGCTTTTGTGTGCATAGGGGCTGTATGTACTCGTGGCTTGCCTGTGTTTTTCTTAGCATAATGAAATTGATGTAAGCTGTTTTCTCTCCTAATTAGCACTGTGATGCTAGAAGGGAGTGCTTTGCCATGCCAGCTAATTGACCTCTCTACAATTGTCTTGAGTTCCCACTGGGAACAGAGGTAATTGTGTTGTAACTGCTCTGAACTTGCAGGGTTGCTTATACCAGCTGCTTAGCAGTTTTGTTGGTCCTTTGGGCAGCTTTCACTAAAGACTTTTCCATACAGATTGTAATGGACTGTCAATAATTATGCAGCAAAGCCCTCGATTAAATTAGAGCTAGCGCAAATTGGGCTACAGAAAATAGTTGAGAGAAGTTCTTGTGGCTAAATAAAAAAACATGCAAAGAAGTGGTGGATGCATGCAGTTTCTCACCTAACAAGAGGATCCCAACCCATGTGATATTTAAGGAAAAGATAAAATAATGGGTATTGAATTTCCAGAAGGCAGGGCTGGGAAAGACTGCAAGTGTGCTGAAGCTTAGAAGTACAGTTAAAATGATCTTGACAAATCTGAGAAACTGCCTATAAATAGGAGAAGTGGTTCAGTATGAGCAGGCTAAAGACACTAATCTTAGCAGGGCTGACTGGCTGTAAATGCAGGATGAGAACAGCTGGGAAAGCAGTGGGCCTTCAGAAAGGAGTAAGGGGCTACAGTTGGTCACAATATTAGGCTGACTGAAAGGGTAAATATATATGAGGGAGGAATAGCCTGCAGGGTAAGTGAGGGGAAAAAAACCATTTTTTCCTCAGCATTGATCTTTACCTGGAATGCTGGATCTATCACCCAGATCCATCTGGAATCCAGATTTGAAAAAGAGTTAGAGATTAATTGAAGAGAAGCAAGTGAAGTGAAACGTGAATGGTCAGATGTTTGGAAAGGAAGATTTCTGAGGAAAGAGTGGTTGAGTGAACTTGGGTCCTTTAGTGGAAGGAAAAACCTAAACAGGGTGTGTATCTTCAGGGGAGGGAAGGCAATGAATGGAAGCACTTGGGCTGTTTTCCTTGGCCTCAGTGGATGAAAGTAATAGACTGAAATTGCAGACAGTAATTTTTAGATTATACTTCAGGGAAAACTTCCTGATGTTCAGGATATTAAGTGATGGAATGGATTGCTTTGGGAGTAAGCAGAAAACAGCTTGCTCTCAGAAGTAGAATGAGCAACTGCTGTCTTGCATAGCACATCTGTGGTGGCTGTGGGTGGGGAAATTAAACTGACTTCTCTTTGAAGTGCTCCTTCTGTAAAGAGAACCTTTTCCAAACTGCCTTGAATGATTCTTCTTCAAATTTTGTTTGTGAGGAAGTGTAGGTAATCTCCATTACAGCAACACTGCGTGCAAAGATGGTGGGAATAAAGCCTGTTAATTTGAATAGCAAATTAATGGGAGGCTTTCCAGCCTGTTGTGGGAAAGAGACAGTTGTGGAGATGATTGCACATAAGCAACTTGACTTTTTGGAGCTGTGTGCTTCGGGCACTCCCCACTACAGACCTGAGCTGCCATCTGCTATTGTGTCATGGTTTAACCACACTGTCCTGGGAAGACCTGGTCCTGGGTCTTGGTGTGGCATCACTGCTACTGCTGAGCTACTATCAGGATGCTTCTCATTGCAGCTGTGTTAGGGATGATCGTGTACCCATGCATGGCACTGCACAAAAGCAGTCCTGCCATGTAGGAGAACGGCTGGGATCCGTGATGTTGGGCTCTAGGTGCAAATAGCAGTTACCTGGCTAATAAGGGCAAAGCTGTGATTTTTGGCTCTGCAGGTGAAGTAGTATTTTTAAGTGCTTTTCAAATACATGTATTTAAAGCAGCCTGAATTAGAGCCCAAGCTGCTTAAAATCCACGCAAATGAATTATAATGGGAAAGCTGTATTCAAATAATGCACTGTTGTTGCCAAGTCTTTAAAGTCCAGCCACTGAATTAGTGGTGGCTGTAGTTGCAGTCCCTGGAACCAAAGTTTGCTTGAAGAGCTAAATCAGTATTGACAGTAGTGGTTTACAGGTGCAGAGAGGAATCAGAAAGCTTAGAGTTGTGGGTACTCTGATTTTCCTATTCAGTGCACAAATAAAATGGGAGGAAAAAGGCTAAAAGCTGTCCGTTCTGATTGTTGGAGGCGGTGATGACTCAAGCAAGCAACTCTGTTGGGTAATTCACTTGCTAATCTGGTTTGATAAGCCAGTTTTTACACAAAGAGTTTGCACTATAAAAGCAGTCTTACTCATCAAAAGTTTATTGTACGTAAGTAAAAAAAAAGCAGCAGTACGATGGATTCTTGTTCATTTTAATGAATTTCTGAGTTGCATCCAAATGAAATTTGGAGTAAGATCTGGATAAATTCATAAATAATAATTAGAAAACCATGATTTGTAATGTACAAATGCAAATATATACATACACACAAATATGGTAGTAGTATGATCATTTAAATATGTAGGCATAGAGGTTAGCCTCCTGATTAAACAGCTGATATCACAATGATGAAAATGCCTACCCTGGTTATAAATCAGTATGGCTTTGGAGTTGATGAGCATCTGTTTTAGGAAAATAACTACAAAATAACGTAACAATAGAAGAAGTCAGATCAGGAGTATTTTCCTTTCTCCTGATTTAAGGCCATTTTGTTCTCCTTAGGAAATGATGTTTCCCCACTTTTCCTGATCTTTTCTTGACTTGCTGAGTGCTGTGTTGTTTCCCTCAGCCCCTTGTGATTTCTTATGGCAAGTCTGCACTGCCAGACCTAATTCTAATTCTACTTTGTAGCTGCCTGATTTCAGTTCCTGTTTTTCCATCCTTTCTACAAGTTCCATTCAGGTACCCCTTCATCCTGCTGTGTTAATAAACTTGCAGTTTTGCTACTTCTGCCCTTGGGGTTTTAGCACTGACTTGCCAGAGGCTTGCAGATTCATCAGCACCCAAAGGTAGAACATGTGTTAAAGGAAATGGGAACAGTTGCCTTGGCTGTATTAATCCACAGGGCCTGTAGAAACTGGTTGTAGTTGATATTCAAATATTGTTCCTTGAAGTGAATGTAGCTGCAAAGGTTGTGTCTCCATTGAGACTCACAGAACTGCCTGTTTGATCTTGACAGAGCCAAATTCCCACATCCTGGAGTTAAACAATAGTGATGATAAATCTATATGGAAATGTAAGGCTGGTGTTGTATAGCTGTTCATTCAAGTTTTTAATCATAACTCCGTTCATATCTAGAGTTCAAAACGAAGTAAAATGGAGGGCGATAAACCTGAGCTGGGCAATGCTGGTTTTGATGGGATGAGTGAAGATGAGCTGCTAGCAGCTGTCTTAGAGATCAGCAAAAGGGAAGCTTCTCTGTCTCTGAGCCATGATGAGGATAAGCCCACAAGCAGCCCAGACACTGGGTTTGGAGATGATGAAATTCAGGAGTTGCCTGAAAACCTGGAAACGATGGAGACAGAAAAACCCAAAGCGCCATCAGAATCAGGTAAGGCAAGGTAACCGCCTTAATTGTGCTGTGATGGACTAAAGCAAGTTACTGGTAGCAGTGGGCTGGTAATATTTGAGGGCAGAAGCCAGATGCAAGCGTACTGCTGGAACTGTCTGAATTTCTCAGAGTTTTCTCATAGTTTCACAGTACATAAAGCTTGTAAGAAAATACGTTTTGCCATTTCAATGAATTACGTGGCAGTCACTGCTGTGATAAAGGTAAGTTGTCTTCAGAGTTCATTGCCATCTTTTTGCCTCCTGATTACTGCACACTGTGACTCCCTGCCTTACCAGACAATTCAAATTATGAAGATTTGGCAGTGTCTGGGCCCTCATCCTCTGTAATCAGCAAGTGGTTACATCTCTGCAGCTGCTGCAGCCTGGGCAGTGTGGTAGCAGCGTTCAGATTGCTGAAGTGTAAGAATGATGTCTGTATTGTGTGAGACCAGAATGCTTTTGTTAATGCAGTTATTTTTTTCACTAGTTGCTACTGAATTTAGCTCATCTCTGTTTTTTCTGTTGTAATACTCTGAGTGAGAGTAGTGAGCCTAGGAGACTCAGCATGCAAATGTTTAGCCTCTGACCCAAAAACATGGTTAAGTACAGGAAGACTCTTTGATCTCCTTGTGGGGAAATTGTAGCACGTGCACACTTAATTCTCCTTCAGCTATGAGATACGTGTTTTCTTGCGAATGTTTAATGCCACTAGCCTGGAAAAAAAAAACAGGAAAACAACATCCTTTCCTTCTCCTCACAGAGCCAAGAGGTTAGGCGTTAACAAAAATACTGTTCAGAACATCAAGCTTGGTAAGAATTGTCCAGTGAAACAACTTTTATGTTGGAAGTTGGTCTCTAAGAAAACCAGATGTGTAACAGCCTTGCTTGTGCTCAACTTCACATACTTTGTTGCTATGGTTGTGAAAGGCAACTATGAAAGCCTGATAGCATAAACGTCTCTTCAGGTTTTCCTTGAAAGGTGTAATGCAATTATTTGAAGGCTGTGACATTTAAGCAGAAAGTGTGTTCAGTAAGCGTCTGTAATTTCTGATTAAGAACTCAGTTGGACACATAGCATTGAATTTGCCTTTCTGTGTTTGTGTATGGTCAAAAACACAAGTACTATTCAAACCGTAAGGTTTGGCATTCAAACAAGATGTGTATCTTTGTATTTCAAGTTAGTAGTTATGGCAGCTGAGTGTAACACCTAATGAGTTCACAGCCCTGTGTTCTATTTAAAGGAAGCTCAAAGGCAAAGGATGCCTTGCTTTATCAAACAAAGTGATTCTAAACTTTAAAGATTTAACTTTGTCCAGTCTTTTTTTTTTTTTATCATTAGTAATCTTTTTTCTTGTAAACATTGAATTGTTTGCGGTGCTTTAAAAAGAAACAAAAAACAAAGGGTAGGACCCTGGCAAGTTTAAGTAGAACAGATGTCTCTTCTGCTACGAGATCCTGAAATTAAATCAAGTATTTCTTACAGTAGAAATCTTCAAAGATCATGTAATAAATTCCGTTTTGTTATTCATCTTAAGAGGATTAGACTGATGGATTATAGTTCTGGTTCTAGTGGTCTCACGTGTAAGAGGTCATAGCTAGTAAGACTCTGTCTTGTGTAATCCTTGCCAGTAACTAATGAACAGATGTTGAAGTCTGCATAGGGCAAAACTCTGAAGTTTCATATGTTGCTGCATGATGGCTTTTGGAGCAGGTCCTAATTTTTTCAGCTGCAAGCAAATGGGAGAATGAAGTTGTCTTGCAGTGAGATGAGATGTGTGCAGTGGTTGAATGTGCACTTCAGAAATAGTCTAAAAACAAAAAATAAAAACCAAACACCTGACTTCTGACATGCTGTTTACTTTGAAGTTCAATTGTGACGTTTTAATCTTCTTGCACTTTTAAAGATTTAGGCAGTGTTCACAAGGCTGAATTCTTACCTGAAATAGAAGCTGACAAATGGAAAGAGTGCTTGGGTTTTGTTTCCCATCTCTTGTAGTACTCTGAGGTATAATATGCAGTGCAAGCCTATTTATTTATTTATTTGTTTGTTTTAATTTTTGGTTACTTCTGGAGAAATTCAGGTGTCAGCTTTGTGGCTGTAGGAACCTAGTGGTATGTGACATCTTCCTTTTAGTTGAAGTTGCTGTTTGAGTAAGCATAAAAGAAGAGGATGGTTTCAGGGATTAATCAAATGCTTCATCTTGCACCTCTTAAAATTACAAGACACCTTTTTCTGGGGATTTTTCAAACTGTTGACATTTGTGTTTTGTTGTTTGTTTTTTTATGGCTGAGATCTCCTTGTCAATAGATGTCACTGTGCTGCAGGGATTGTGGTTACAAACCCAGGGAAGCATAACTGTACTTTGCAATCCTTCAGGTCCTGCCAATTTCACTGAGATAACTAAAGATTTCGATGAGAATAAGGAAAACAAAACTCCGGAAGGCTCCCAGGGAGAGGTTGACTGGCTGCAGCAGTACGATATGGAGAGAGAGAGGGAAGAACAAGAACTTCAGCAAGCACTGGCTCAGAGCCTTCAAGAACAAGTAAGAAATAATTTGCACTCTCAAGTTGCTTCCCCAGCACTGGTAAGCTGATGGCTGAAGAAAACCTTGTTCACACAGCAACTGAAAGGGGATTCTGCTCTGTGTTTGAGAGAATCTGATGTTCTAGCTCCACTCCTAGCACTGGGTAGATTTAGGCATAGTTTTGTATGTACTTCAGGAACCATACTGTATCACAGACATACAGATTTCTCCAAGCTCTCTGAGCATATTTATACATAGAGCTGTGACATTATATAAACATAGTGATAAACTGAAGTCTCACTAGCTCTCACATAACGCTCACAGGCTCACCCCTAGCTTCCCTGGATTGCCTGGAAGCCCTACAGCACATTCTGCCAAGAGTCAAAGTGAAAGAAACAGATTTTAAAGCAAAAGCTGGAGATGGCCTTACCAGCTTAAAGATGTGCCTCATTTGGTACGTTGTTTCTGGTGATCATTGGTAGGAAATGCACAGCAAAGAGAATGGGAGCAGAGCAATGATGTGATGCTTTTCTGTTGTAAGTTGGAAAAAGGATCTCCAATAATTCAGTCTAAAACCAGTCCTTTAAAGAGGACTTGGAAAAAAATGGAATCTTGGATTGTATGCTAACAATCTGTGTTCCACTTGATTTATAAGACTTGTAACTGTTTTCTACATGCTTAACTGCCCTGAGGAAGAAGTAAACACTTTGTCAGATCTGTCTTTAAATAGATAGCCTTGCCTGCTCTCTTTTAATAGTAAAGCTGTCATGGTTTTCCTTATGAGATCTGATATTTCCATGGCTCCTGGATTTTCTCTCCCATTCCTCATTATAAGGTGCTTGTTGGTATATTCTGTGCCAGATGTAGCATTGATTCAGTACCACTGAGTAGTTTGGTGAAGATCCTCAAATGCTTTAGAAAAAGTGAGATAAAAGCCCTCATGTTGATAATGTAAAACTGCCTTTTGTATGTTGCTCTGCTATGATTCTGAAGTGAAAATCTGCTATACTAATTGAATCAGGCATGAAAATGTGGTTATCTTGGTTTGAAACATGTAGTTAGGGCTTTGCATTCAGGTGCACGGAGAGCATTCAAGGACTGAATTAAGAAGCCAGCCCAGTAAGTGTTACTGTAGCTGCAGCTCTGTGCTTTTGAGAGTGCTGGGAGGAGCAGGAGCACCATGCTATTTGAAAAAATTGGAAGGACTTGTTGACAGACTTTTTTTTGCATCCTGCCTTTGTGAATTACACCTGTTACACAGAACACTGTCTCTACTTTCCAATGGCCAGAAGATGATAAAACTTGTCCAAGTTTAACAACTCCGTCTACACTTGGTTTTGGACAGAAGTCTAAACTTTGCTCCAGTGTGAGGAGCTTTGTGTGTGACAGCTTTCCTTAGCAAAGGGTTGCAAATTCATTCAGATGCTTTTCAAATTAATGATCCACTGAAAGTGTTTGGTATTAGTGAGGGCTTGCTCTGCTGCATACCAAGCTTTAGGAGCTTTGACAAGCCTTAATGAAGGTTTGTCCCAGGTTCTGTTGGATGAGAACATTGGACTCTCGCTGGTTGCAAACACTTCTTCACACGAAACCTTTAATTTACAGTGTCAGGTTTGTTGTAGAAACCAGAGCAGCACAGTTTCAATGGAAAAAGAGCACCATAAGAATTTTAAACAGTGAACTGTCTCAGTAAGCTAAGTTTTGTTCTCTTCCCATCAGGAGGCACGAGAACAAAAAGAGGATGATGACCTTAAGCGAGCTACGGAATTAAGTCTACAAGGTGAAGCTTATTTAACTTTTTCCAGTATGTTGCTTTTGAAGGAAAATAGACCTGTCTGTATGAGTGCAGCTCTTGACTCCAAGACAGCTGGGATTTCAGGCCCTTTTGATGTGTGCTTAGTTGTAGTTGGCTTTGCTCGGGTCTCTTGTTCTCAGTTGTGGAAGCAAATGGCAGGAAAAAATTAAAATAAAAAATGACCTATTCTTTTGAGTTTTTAGTATGATATGTGTGTGTATATATACACAATATATACACAGTTCCATGGTCCATTCTTATTCTCATAAGAATATATATATTCTTATGTATAAGAATGGACCATGGAATTGTGTTCCCAGAAACCAACATGGCTGTAGTCACAATCTAAGGATCATCAAGTTTCCATTGGAATTTTAGAGCACATTAATGCATTGGCTTTGCTCAAGAAAATAAGTACCCTATCTGTCTGACACAGAGGGGGAGGGTAGATAGACCCTGCTTCAAGGTATGGCTCCCGGGGAATGGAGGGGTACCCGATATACGGTCTGTCCTTCCTAAATGCAGGCTGTGATGAGCCTCAAGTGCTGCTTATCATCTGTGTAGGGCTGGCAGGTGAGTGATTTCATGCAACCTGGCAAGGCAAAGCTTAACAGAGAGGAAATTCCTACTCTAAAAAGGGAGTGGGAATAGTGATGAAGTATTGTGGTAAGGTGCTCTTAGATATTTGGACAGCTTGAAAGGCCCTCAGTGATTACCAGATGAATTTATCTGCTTCTGAGGAGCAATAAGTGCTGATGTCTTTCTTCAAAAAAATAAAAGTCAATCCTGAGCAGTGCCTTGTTAATCACAGCTCCTCACCCACCCAGCACTTCGCAGCTTTAATTTAGCTGTTGAAAGCGCGGCCACTTCTCCTAATGAGCGCTGTACAAACCCTCGCATTAGTCGGGTGGCTGCAGAAGCCCAGGAAGTTAGGAACAGTGTGTACAGGGAGCTGTGGTGCCTTCCGGCTCTTTGCAAAGCGCTGCCTGCATTCTGCTCAGCCAAGCAAACTGGAAGTTCCTGTGGTGAGCTGCCTTGTTACCGCTGAAAACAATGAAAAGATGCCTGCTGCCAGCAGCAGCGATTGGAGGCCAATTTAAATTGAAAAATGTACTTTGTTAATGCAATTATAGTTTAAAACTGTAATTCATAGCTTCTCCTTGCCCAGCTTGTAGTTCCCTGACCCAGCTGGCCCTGCTGCTCTCAAGTTTGGGTCTGGCTTCCTGCTCTGGAGCAAACCGGGTGTTTTCCGGGTGTTTGGATTCTCATGCAGTGTTGTTGTTTCTGTGCTGTTTAGAGTTTAACAGCTCTCTCCTGGACAGCGTTGGCTCTGATGAGGACTCTGGGAATGAGGATGTGCTTGACATGGAGTACTCAGAAGCTGAAGCAGAAGAGCTGAAAAGAAACGCTGAGGTGTGGTCTATGATTCCAAATGTTAACTGAGAAATACAGCCCCTTCTTTGCCATAGGCTCAGCGTTAGATGGTTTTAAAGAGTTCCTTCCTGATGAAAAGGGAGAAGATAGAAAAATACTCAACAATAAGGGTCTGTTCTATTCTGTTTTTAAAATTAATAATTAAAAAAAAAAAAAAGTAGCTGCAGAGAGACCCCTCTGAGCATCTCTAAGGTATGGGTAATGATGGAAAGGAAACAGTAATTTTACATGGGGAATGTTCTAGTGGATGGAGCTCTGGACTCCATGCAGCAGTGCCTGTGCCTCCCTTCTGGGGGAAGGCTGCGTGAAGTGACAAAGGTTAAGACTTATAACTGAACTTACCTTGAATAGTTCTTATTTTCTTACAATTCTTCACTAATTTTCTTAAACCAAGAATCGCGTTTTAAAGCGTTGCCAGTGAACTGCACCAGTCAGGTATCCTGGTCTGAGAGCTTGAAGCAGTAATTACCGAAAGCCAGTCTGCATCATTTAGTTTTTTGTTCAGTGAACAGGCAGTGTGTGTCTCTTGCATGCAGGGAGGGCATTGCCTGCTGATATTGCAGGTGCAGGGTGAGAGTCTGAGCCCCATATCTGGTGTTAGCTATTAAATTTGTATATTGTTATCCTTTATCAAGGATAAAGCTTTAATATTTCAGATGTAAATGTGCTGTTCCCTTTTTGCTTATCTGTGTTTATTTGGTGGATTGATTCTGACATCAGTGGAAGCTGCTTAGGAAGTGGTTGTTTAGAGAACTTTGTGGAGTAGAGCTCATGTCAGCATCTGTTCTGAGGTCAGAGTGACTGCTTTGCTTTTTTTTTTGGCTTTTTTTTTTTTTCCTTGCTTGCTCAAGGATCAAATTAAAGTCAGGAGCTTTTCCCCACTTCTTGAAGGACTCTTCCATTGGTGTGAGCCAGGGTGTCTGTTGCTGTAATCCTTTTGTAGCCAAAGCCCCTATCTCAGGTATAAATCACCATGTCCATAGGTTACATGGGACAAAAGTAAATATTTAAACTCTGTAATGGGACCTTGTTTTTAGACAGGAGAGCTGCCTCACTCCTATCGCCTCATCAGCATTGTCAGCCACATTGGAAGCACATCATCTTCAGGTAAAAGACACTGTGTTTTATTCTTCGTCTCTTATTGAGATTAAAAATCTGGAAGACAAAATTACCATATCAGGGTTATTTGTAGAGAGGAGTTTGGTCCGCAGGAGCAGACAAAATAAAAAAGCAGCTCTTTAATTGTGGGTTGCTGGCAGTGAAGTGGGGTGAGGGTGTCACTGTGCCTATATGAGGCATCTGGGCTCAGTGCTGGCGATGGGATCTGTGGCATTGCTGGTGCTTATCACTAGCTCACTGGCCAGCAAAGGCAGAGCATGCAGGGTCTTAGGGATGTTTTAGCATTTTAAATCTGACGTGCGTTGTCTGAGCAAACCAGCTTACTGGCTGAAGTGCAGCATGAAAAGTGTTCTGTTTTCAAGGTCACTATATCAGCGATGTCTATGATATCAAGAAGCAGTCCTGGTTCACCTACAATGATCTGGAGGTGTCTAGAACTTTAGAAGCCACTGTCCAGTGTGACAGAGACCGGAGTGGCTACATCTTCTTCTACATGCACAAGTAGGTGGCCTGGGGCATTCTGGTACTGCTTGTGATAGCAAACCTCTGTTCTGCTTTGATGGGGTGAGGAGTGTCTCTGTATGTGGGTCAGAACACATTAGTCAAAATTTTATGCAGGAATGACAAATACAAGTACAATAAGTTCTTTATTAATATTACATGTCACTAGCATACAGTATTTTAACAAGGTACCTTAAATCATCTTTTGAAAAGCTGAATTTGGTGTTTCAGCCGTTCATTATTTGCACCAAGAATCACAGTGGAGTTTGGATTTTGTCCTTACTTGCTGTAAGATTTGTAAATGCCTTTATCCGTGCTTCTAGTGGTTGTGTTGCTGCAGCCATGGTCATCTCAGGACATGAGCAAGATGAGATTTGTAGATAGAAATAATACTTTATCAGGCACACAACTGAGGAAGGGCTTTTGTAACTCAGTTTGCTCCCTTTGTATGTGTTTTCTGGTCCCTGTAGTAAAAGATACTACATTATCTCTGCAGACTGCGTCTTGTGTTCCTTCAGATCCTATTACTAGCCTGGACTTACTTTAACTGTTGTTACTGTTCTCTGGGGCTTACCAGTGGCCTTATTCATTGTAACAAATGGAAAGAAAATGCTTGGGGATTCAAGGAGCCTTTCTGAGAAATGCCAGATAAGACACCTTTCTCTACCGAGCGCTGTGACGCTTGAGCTTTGTGGATTAAATCCAGTTGCTGATTCCCTCGGGGCTGCCTCGCGTAGCAGTTGCTTGCTGTACGTGAGTTTCACTGTCGCTCTTCCTCTGTGTTTTAGGGATATCTTCGATGAATTACTAGAAACAGAGAAAAGTGCACAGCCACTTAGCGTGGAAGTAGGCAGATCGATCCGTCAGCCGCTGTGAGGAGTCCAACACCTCGTACCTCTTGAGGAGCACAGAAAATCCTGAACTTGTGCCAGACGTGCAGGAGTAACAAACAGCTCAGGGCCAAAACAACAGACACATGGTAGAAATACGGATGCTCACATTTTGCACAACCATCTGTGCAAGTCTTCGGCCCGAACCACAGTCGTCAACCTTGACATCCCGGAGCGATGCTCCTGTGGTGAAGTTTTTATTGTTCCTCAAATGATTTTGTCAGCATGGAGCCTTAAAGAGTTGCATCAAGCCACGAGACTACAGCTGCTCACAGACTGATTTAAAAGGAAAAATGTGCAAAAAGATACTCATCTTCAAAAGCCCATTCACCGGCCAGATGTGAGTGGGGAAGATTTACATATCACTTGGCTCTTTTTTGTTGGGTTGTTTTTTTTTTTTTTCCTTCTCCAAAACCTGTTTAAGCAATAGATTCTGTTAGCTGGTGTGTGTTGTGTTGGTGATTTTCACTGGCAGCCCAGCTCCCAGGGTAAGCTCTCAGCAGTCATCTCACTGTGCAGTCGCTGAGCTGATGTGTTTTGACATTGGTGGGTTTGTAAGCTCTCTGCTGGTGACGTGCAGTTCCAGGAAACAAACTCTTGGTGCTGTGGAATGTATTGCGTACCTGGTGGCAGCTCTGTCTCTTTGATGCCATTCACTGTCATCCTCTTTTAGTGGTGAGATTATACATGTGATTTATTTTACAAGCATTATTATTTGATTGTGTTCTCTTTGCTACATTGTTGTGTAAGTTTGGAGAAGAGAGGTGTGCAGTGTTCCTCGCTGAAGTTACGTTGCTTAGGGCTTGCTTTGATGTAACTGACCCAAGCTGCTGGGTGACACCTGGAGCAGGTGGAGGACAGGAGCTGAACCACAGCTGCTTTTTCATCTTGCCTCATTCTGTGCAGCCGAGAATCATTGTGAAATGGAAACGATGGGAAGAAGGCAGGGCCTGCAGCGCCTTGCTTGCCGCTCTTTGCTTGAGCCGTGGTCTTTCTTTGGTCTTCCCTCATCCCAGGTGCAGAAAAAGGGATTTCACTGCAGCTCTGTGGCTGTTCTTACTGAGGAGTGCAGAGTGCTCCAGCTGTGTGACTAAAGCAGGTGGAAAGCTTTCAGGAAGCTTGTGTTCAGTGCTAACAGAACAGTTTGGGAACATGTTTAATGAGGCTAGCTCCAAGATACTCATTTTAGAGCTTGTTTCAGCAGGGAGAAAAAAATGCCTATTGACTTAATTTTTTTTTTTTTTTTTTTAGCACCTTGGCACTTATTTAGCAGGGGCAGATGTTTCCTTTTGCTGGCATCTACTTACTTCAGAGAAACTGTTGCTATTAAGCAGAGTAGTTGATCTTGTTTTGGCCTCTAGCTCTGTTTTTTGCAGCTTGAGTTTTAGAGGTGAAAGACTTCTTTTAAAAAAAAAAAAAAAAAACACACAGAAAATACACTTTTTTTTTTTTTTTGCTGTCAAGATAGTTTCTGGGTTTTTTAAACTATTGTTAGGAGTTTCTCAGGAATAAATCAGCTGAAGCAAAGCAGGCAGAACCATCTGTGCATAACTGACAGCAGGCACCTCTTCTCGTGGGCACTTCCGTACCAGGGATCGTCCCAATGGGCTGTTATGGGGTGCTGCTTCAGTGACCTCTCCTCCCCTCCGTGTGCAGCAGTGAGGGGCAGCAGTGACAGCCCTTTAGGGAGTGAAAAGCCCCAGTGACCTCCTGGTCCCTGCATTAGGTGGGCACGGCCAGGGTGAAATCTTTGTGGTTTCAAAGGGAGGAGTGAATGTTTGGTTGTAACCACAAGCTTGTGAGATGCAGCCGAAGCAGCGTATGTGTTAATTTATTACAAAGCATTATACTTTTCTATTGTTAGTCCTGATTTTGGTAGGATTCTGGGTGATGGGAAGATGAGGTGAGGCACGAGGTATCCTTTGAACCCATCGCTCCGGCCCCTGGACAAGTGATGAATTGCTCCATCCAGGAGGCAGATGTTTTCCCCAATTTCCTATGCTAGTGCTGTACATAACTAATGGTGTTCCTGCAGGATCAGCAGTCAGCTCTCCTTTCTCAGGACGGTTCTGAAGGCACTGTGCTCCGTTTAATTTATAATAAAAGCAAACATTGCCCAAATTCCCAATGCGCTAACTTTTGTTTAAAACCGTTTTTTGCTTGGAATGAGGTGAGAAGGCTGATGCTTGAATCCAGCAGTCCATGTTCCATGAAAACAAAGTCCTTGTTTATTATTGTAGCCAGAAGGAATTTGCAAACATCTGTGAATTACTTCAAGCTTTTTTTGGCACATGGCGGCTTGGTGGCATGTCACCCTGGCAGCAGGGGCTGCAGAGCCTCTTGCTTGCTGCTGCTGAGCGGTGGGGGATGGGGGGTGAGCAGCCCTCTGTGCTCAGACCTTACTGGCACAGCAGAACACTCAGCTTCTCCCTGTCCTGGCTTGTAAGTGGGTAGAGAGTCTCAGTGGCAGTCCCCTAATGTGTGCAGGCTTCTGGCGTGGGCTGCTCCAGAGAGGAAATGACTTTAGAGCCCTGCAAATGCTCCCAGCCCTTAGCACAATAGCAGCTGTTTGTGCAGGCACTTTGCTGCCAGGGCACAGGGCTCTTTGGTGCTGAGGGGGGATGGATCAGGACTGACTATGCGCAGCAGTGACAGGTCTGACATGTTACAAACCCTTCTTTGGCTTTTCCTCAGCTCTGCAGAATTGTGGTTAAACATTGACCTGCTCCTGAATCAGCTTAGGGTAGTCAAAATGTGATTCAGCACGCAAACCCAAGGAACTGCCATCTTGCTTTTCCTCCCTCCCTGCATTGTATGACTGCGATGATCCACGTTTGCTCCTCTGATAGATGTGAGAACGCTCGTGTCGGTGGACCGGAGCCTGTGCAGCGCAAGGACTGACTGGAGCAGCTTCATGAGGAGCAGGGCTCTGAAGCTTGTGACTGTGCCATCACCTTCCATTTCTACTCAGCACTGATGATAAATGCCTGCTCACCTTCCCTCCCATCCTGTGCAGCACAGTAACTGGGGTGCATGTCCAGCACACTGCCCACAGCAGTCAGCATTGCTGCACTTCACCCTGACACCAGGCATGTGGGGACTGTGTGCTGCAGTGATGGAGGAGTTGAGGAGACTGGGAAGAACTCAACTGTTCTGTTTTCTTTTCATGGAGCTAAGTATCCCTGTAACAGCCTGCCAAAGAGAGATAAAGGAGTGTGGGACCCCAGTGCTGCTGGGGTGCTGAGGGATGTGCAGCTGACGACCTGCTGCAGAGCCACCCCATCCCAGGGTTGGTATCTGCCTGCTTGCAGCCTGACTTCTGGTTCTTTACACTGTTGATGTGGAGCAGCTTTTCTCTGTGTTTTAGCAGACCTGTTCCTCTCTTATTCTTTACAGATTTTGCTCATGTTTCCCTCCCCCTGCCTTTTAAACAATGTGTAGATAGATTTTTTTTTTTTTTTTTTTTTTTTTTTTTTTTTTTTTGTGAAATTAAAACCTTTATTAGCCCTCTTTTGGTTTGAAATCTTATTGCTGCCTGTCCCAGTCCATCTGACAGCACTCTAAAACCCTTGTAGGGCATGGGCTGCACCCCCCGTCGCTGCCTCTGTGACTCTGCTCCCCTATTGCCCCCCCCAGGCCCTGCCCCATGCCTGCTGTCCCTGTGCTTCCCGTGCCATGGCTTGTCGCTTTTACCTTTGATACTGCCAACTATTTACTGAGTTTTATGCATGAGTTCACTGATAACAGAGGGAGTGTCCTGGGGCTGTGTATGAGACCTTTAGTCCTGAGCTGCAGGTGCTGGGGTGGGCAGAGAAGCACACAAAGCCCCATTCCAAATCCATTTTATTTAGTAAAAATAATGTGCTTGCTTGGGATGGCTGTGGGCTGAGCCTCCCCTCCTAGAAGAGTCCTTTCTCCTTCTTGAGATTCTGCTGTTTCCACAAGGGCAAATTGGCAAAGGCAGAGCGGGTCATACCGAAAACAGCCATGAAGTCCTCGTCGGAGAGGTGATTCTGGGGAAGGAGGAGCCTGAGCTCAAGCCACAGGGCTTCCCCCAGCCACGGCCTCCCCAAGCCCCCCCCCCCCCCCCCCCGCTCACCTCCTTCCTGCTGGGATCCACGCCCCGGGGCAGGTCCTCAGCTGCAGTGTTCACCAGCACATCCAATGGTAAGATCTCCAGCTTGGTGGGGACGAGTGTGGTGGTGGCTGTGAAGATCTCATTCTTGGAAGTGAGCCCCTGGTGGGGAGGGACAAGGTCACATAATGGGCAGCTACCAGGCTGCCTTCTAGGGGACTGACACCTTTGTCCCTTCACGTGAAAATGTTCTTGCAGCTTCTTGTGCCGCCTGCCAAAGGCACCAGTAATCCCTTCCCCTGCTGCTGTGCCATGTGTTACTCAGGGTCCCCTCTTGTCCCAACTCTTCCTGTGACACTCACTGACACAAGGTGCCCAATGCTGGCGTTGTCCCCCAGCTCAGCTTTCAGCTCATCATAGGATTTCTTGTCCTGCAGGAACAGAATTGCTCAGCTGGAGCTACATCCAGTCTTGTCCCCATCTCCAGAAGTCTCCTCGCTACTTCCAGCCCCCACCCCCTGACTCACGTTCCAATAGAGGGGATCCCAGGCCGTGAACCAGCCGGTAAAAGTGGGGGGCTCGTAGCCCTGCTTCACCACAATGATGGGGGTGTCGAGGTCACGGCTGCCAGGGTGGCTCTGCAGGTACTCCTGTGCTGTCACTGCTGCAGACTCCTTCTCTGACTCATTGGCACCTTTCCCGATCCAGAAGAAAATCTGCAATGGGGCCACCATGTCCAGCACTGGGCTGGCCCTTCACCGGTGGCTGGGGACACAGAATCTGTCCCCAAGGATGGGTGCTGGGAGCCCATCCTCAATGAAAACCATGTGGATTGGGTTTCCATGCTCCCATCCCACCACCTCCGGTTGATGCAGGTCCTTCATCCTGTTGGGGACGTGAGCTTGTCCGCAACAGGAAAAATCCTTCCATCCCCTGCACACCTGGTCCCAAGTGTCCAGCAGGTAAACGTCATTCTCATCCAGATCATCCTGGATGAAGTCGACAATCTCAGTGGCCAAGAACCTGCCTGTCTTGTTGGAGCATTCAAAGAGCCGGGGTGGCACAGAGAGATTCTCCTCCTGTAGCCTGGTGGGGAGACATGGTTGCGATGGCAACTGGCCAAGGAACTGGGGGCACTAGGAGAATCCATTGAGGGGCTGGGGACACAGAGCTCGTACCTCTTGCTGTTGGCATAGCTGGTCTTGCCGCCCAGAGCTACCCAGAACTCAGGTGGCTCCTGCCCTTCAGCGACCACCAGTTTTTCAGTCTTGGAGATGATGTCGGCCACCATCTTGCCCATCTCACGCTCATCCCCGCTGCAGCCCTACAGTGTGAGCGGCACAGCTCCAGCACTGAGCCCACCCCAACCCCTGGAGGACAAGGAGAAGGAGGAGCTGGTCGAGGCCGTACCCACCTTCCCATACCAGAGGTAGCAGCAGCCGGGTGTCTTGAGCACAAAGACATCATTGGAGTTGAGAGAAGCAGCTCGAACAGGTGTTTCGAAGGCCTTGGTGTTGTACTCATTGGTGCCATGCACGTGGAAGAGCCGAGTGGAGGATGCTGGCTCCGTGTTCCCTGCCCTCGAGGAGCCATTCTGGGGACAGTGGGGATAGGAAGAGGTCACACAGCCACCAGTTTGCCCACCCTGCCACCAGCCCCGTGCTCACCTCGTACACCACCATCTTGCCCTTGAAGATGGCCATCAGGTGGGCCGGCTCCTTGCCCATGGTGACGCGCACCTGCACGGGCTCGTTGTTGTACTTCTGGTCCAGGATAACAGCTTGGTAGGCCGAGGCGGCCAGCTCCTCCGTACTGGCATGGCGGCCCTGCGTCAGGACATTCTCTCTTTAGGAATGTAGGCGGGATGGGAAGGCGGTGGAGGGGCAGGGAATGACCCACAGGGGACTTGTGCATGGGGCCTTCTGGTGGGTAGCCCTGTCCTGCACTGTCCCGCTGAGGATGAGCTCTGGGTAGGGGACAGGGACTCACCTGCCAGATGTAGATGATGCGGTTCACCTTGGGCCCCACATAGTAGGTGTAGAGCACCAGGTAGCAGTCCCCGCCGTAGAAGTGGCCTAACCACCGCTTCTCCACAGGCACCAGCTCCCGGTTCTCCACCCGCCAGACCTGGTGGGATGGTGTCACACTGCGTTCCTGGCCCCACAGCACCTGCACTCCCATGGCATCTTCCAGCGTGGCACACGGATTCATTCCACCTCCTTCCCACAGCCTACCTCTGCCTCCCCAGATCCATCATCCACCATCTTCTGCTGGGCAGCCACTTCAGGCTTGGCGTGCATTGTGGTGGCATCAAACTTCACCTGCTCCACCTTGGCTGCAGGGAAGAGTGAGGACTGAGCCAGGCTTGGGGACCCCCTTCAGCATCCCTCCAGACCTCTGGGACCAGCACCTTGTGGCACTCACCCACTTTGCCCACAGTATGGGTCTTGCCCATCCCACTGGTTTGGTTGGGAACAGTCCATTTTTGGAAGAGCTGCCTGAAGAGAGCGGACTCAGACCCATCATTTTCTGTTTCCACACTGGTGCTGGACGGGTAATTCTTGGCTTTGATGAAGCCCTGAAGGGAGCCAGATCCAGTACCTGGACATGGAATACCCAGTCTCTCCTCGGAGACAACAAACCCAAACCACCACCGCAAGCACTCACCAGGGCCCTGCTCATTGCCTGCTGCTTCTCCTCCTTGCTGGCATTCTTTCCCTTCCACACAAAGATCTTGAGACCAGCTTGATCAAGGATGTAGCAGTCCTGGGAGGGGGGGAGGACAGCAGACATTAAACCTTAGGGTAGCTTCGATCTTTGGGTGGGCACTTGAGTTAAAGCTGCCAAGGAAAATGGGCACTGCTCTTGAGCATCTCACCTCATGCTGGAGCATGTCTTGAGTCAAGGGGCGAATTGCTATCTCTTGTATGACCAGGTTCCCACTGGCATCAGAGACACTGGTGGACACAGAGAGAGGAGAGAAAGGTAGAAACAGTTCTGAAAAACATCTTCCCCAGCGCCACATGGGGCTGGGGGGCGCAGCTCCATTTCCATCTCTATCTCCATCGCTTTCTTTGCCATCATCTCCATCCCCACTGCCACCCCAAACATGGAAGAGCTGGTGAGGGACAAGGGGATGTCAGATCAGATGGGGACAGTCAGCTCTAGGGGGGACATGCCTCTGTGTTAGAAAGCATCCGTGACATTTGCATGAGCATCTCCGTACTAGCTGTTAGGTACCAACCCCTTTGGCACTGGGGGATCCCAGTGCTCCTACAGCACCCAAAGGACCTGTCCCTCTGTGGTGGCTTCGTCCCTTCTCCCTTGCCATCCATAGGGATGGGACTTGTGAGACTCCCTGCTGCCAACATCATGGTATCACCCTGACACCTCGCACCCGTACAAGATGCCTCCATAGATACGGCCCATCCCCAGTAACTCACTGGTACAGCTTGAGGGCACTGTTGAGTGCCTGGTGCACTTGGTCATCGGCTGTGGCTGCCTTGATGTTCTTCTTCTCCCCCAGCACATGTGTCAGGACCTGCATCAGCTCAGGTGAGGCCCCCTCATCCTCACCTTCCACCACACCAACCTTCGCACGTCCCGCACGCTCTCGGTCCCGAATGTCCTTGGCCAGGGTCATCGCCTGCACCCAGGGAAAGGATCAGAACGGTGAGGTCCCAGCATGGGGGCTGGAGGCACCGAGCAGCCAGATCCTGCCATACCCCCATCCTCTCGGCACGACTGCTCTCAGGGCCGTTCCACTGGATGATGAGCTGGCCAAGGTCCAGCAGGAAGACATCACCCAGGTTGAAGCTTTTCCAGCTCATCTCCACCTGCAGCAGGACAGAGTGGGTCAGGCACACACAGCCTCCCTGCTCAGCAACCCTCCCACCAGGGTCTGCACTGCTCCCCATTCTGCTTGGGCTTTGTGGGGTGACCACATCCCCTGTCTCACCTCTGCAGCCACCACATTCTTCTTGCCCTTCACATGTAGCAGGCGCTGGACGTTGTAGGTGTTGGTCTCCACGTGCTTCATGCCTGAGGCAACCCCACCCTGCTTATAGCTGAGAGGACATGGATATGACATAAGCCTTGGGTCACGCTTCCCACTCCAGCAAGGATCTTCTCCTGCCCATATGCACAGCAACCACTAACATTACTGGTATGAGTAATTGACAGAGACAGAATCCAGGCCAACATCCCCCCTTCCCAGAGTAGAGATGTTCCCATGGGGTCATAAAATCTTTAGGGTAGGAAAGACCTCTAAGATCATCCAATCCAACCATCAACCCATCCCCTCCAAACCACGAAACCATGTCACTCACAATGTGACATTATGCTTTTCTTGATGCAGAGGGAGCCTTCCCATTGCCACTGTCACAGAGACCCTTCTAGCAAGGCAGGAAGGATAGCCATGGCAAGCAACAGAACACCCATGTTGGCAACTTACATGAGTCCCTGCTTGAAGTACGCACGAAACGTTTCGCTCTCATGGCCCTGGACCTCACGGTGCTGCACAGCCACAGAGCCCAGATGCTCGTCCATCTGCGTGGTGTAGATGGCGGCTGCCCCCTGCTCGTCCTGACTTGAGTTCTTACCCAGCCAGTAGTGGATGTTGTAGCTGAAGCTGCTCCCAGTCTTACGTGTCTGCAGGATGGGGAACCCGCTAGGAGCCGTGCACCCTGTGTCCACAGGTCTAGGCCACCCCACAGCACCCCAAGTCCCTACACAGCCCTACCGACAGCAGCACATAGCAATCCCCCTCGTAGAAGTTGCCATAGCTTTTAGTGGGCACCGGCACCATCTCCATGTTCTGTAGGAAGAAGGTACACATGAGCAGGGCAGCCTGCAGGGGTCCTAAACCCAAAGCCTCCCACATCCACAGGACCCACCTCGATTCTCCATATCTGGATGCCCGGCGTGGTCTTGTCCAGCTTCCCGGTGACCTTTTTGCTGAGCTCCACCATGGTGCTGGCTGCAGGCAGGGGGACCTGTTGCCGGCACCCTTGTTAGGGTTAACAGCAGGCAGCCTCATTAAGAGCTGGGCTGCAGCCATCTGCTGTCCTGCAGCCAGCCAGGCAGTCAACCCCCTGAAGCCATGGGGGGTGAATGGCGGCTGTGGACACACGAGGAGGGTGCAACCCCTCCCTGGTGGTGAGTGGGGGTCCTGGGCCATGCCAGGTGCGTATGGGAGCAGGTAACCGTGGTGTCCTGCTGTCCACATGTTCCCATATCCTCCCCTGCTTCCTGGGCACAGGGCCAGGCTTTGTGAGCCATTCCTCCTGCTGCAGAGCCACACCTGGGTGACACTTCAATGGCCTTTCTCCCTTTGTCCCTGCTCATGGCATGGGCATCACATCCTACATGGGTGTGTATGCACATCCATGGATGCGCAGCCTCCACGACCCCAACACCACATGCCCTGTGCTGCATTGCTGGGCCATGTCCTCCTCCCGATCCCCCCACCGCCTCTGAGCCCCAATGAGACAGAGCCCCTTGTTAACCCCAGCAGGTCTCTTCTCCCCACCCCCATCCCAGTGCCACCTACAGCACTGGCACTGGGATGTGCTGTCCCCTCATCCCCGGCCCCTCACCTTCCCCGCAGAGCTGAGCACAAGGTGCGTGTACCTAGGGAAAGTGCTGGGGTGCCAGCAGAAAAGAGACCTTTGTCCCCAGCTGTCCCAGCCCATGTTCACCATATAAGGGCAGGAAGAACCTTGAGTCAAGGTCCCCGCATCCCTCAAGGTTTCCCCTCAGAGCCCCATTACTCTCAGGGTAATGACACCTGGGTGGCACCCACTTCCCATGGCACTGAGCCACCATGATCCCCCACCCACGCATGGGGAGGAGACAACGCAGGTACCAGTGGCCATGTCCCCATGGGAGATGGGGACCGAGCAGGCTGCAGAGATGCTCCCAATCCCAACCATGGGGGATCCAAAGCAACCAAAACCTATGGGGCCATGTTGGAGCCACCTGCAATGGCTCCAACCACATAGAAAGGTGCAATTGTCCCATTTGTCCTACCCAGCGTGGGGCTGCCAGCATGGGGTGGATCCCGCCTGCAACTACCCACTTTCTGTTTCATTCCATGGCTTCTCTGTGTGCCAAGGCATCACCAGCCTGGTGGTGGGGATCCCCATGGGTTGGATTGGACGTGGCCAGAGGTCCCTCAGTTGGAGCAGAGAGTGGCCAGAGAGAGGACACCTTGGGGACTAGGGACTCTTCAGGATAGTCAGAATGCAGTTGTTCTGAAACTCCTCCAGCAACAATTGGTGTTCTGAGGCTGAGCTACCCTAGCCCTTTCATCCTTGCCCTTTTCCACCCTAATTCTGCCTGATAGCATTTGGATGGCTCTGGAGGTGCAGGAGGGGCTGTGGAACGCTGGCACCAAGGCATCACCTATCCCACGCTTATCACAGCACTGTTACAGCATGATTGCCCCCACCCTGCTGAGCCAGCACTGTGCCACCAGCGGCACCCTGTGCCCTTGCAGCCCCAGGGATCACCAAAGGGATAGTGATGGCTCAGCCACCCAACAAGAGACTCCCGAGGCCAAGGAGGTGGGCTCCCCAACACCTTCTATCCCCCCAAATCCTCCCACCCCACAGTGCAGTCCCACACCAGTGACCCCTTACCTGGTTGCGCAGCCCCCGCTTGCTGCCCGTGTCCCGTTGGTGTGGCACAAGGGACAGCAGCAGTGAGCCCCTTCCTTGGGCCCCACGCAGGGCCACTAACGAACTCAGCAATTAGCACAGTTACCGGGGAGGAGGACAGAGGCTTCATTAAGGAGGAGAGGCGTGGGGCCAAAGAGGGCACTGGTGGCTGTGCTGGGGAGGCACCCAAACCCCTCTTATGCCCTCCCCCCAAGTGCTGGGGGCTCTGGTACCTTAATGAGTATGGGAGCACCCACAGTCCCCCGCAGCACCCAATGAGACCCAAGCAGGAGTCCCTGCAGTGGGCATATGCATTGCATATGGGGCTTGCACACACCTACGTGCAGCAGAGAGGTGTGCACGATGCACACCTGCATGCACACACAGACCACGATTCCATACACATGTGCACACACAGCTTAGCACAGCCCATTTCCAGGAGGGTTGGACAGCTTTAATCACACCAAGGCACTTACTGGTCCCCAGCCCCCCCGCCCCCACGCCCCCAACTCCAGCCCCCCTCCCCCCGCACACCCAGGGGCGCACCCATGGGTGCTGCCTGATGTGGCCAATAAAGTGCTGAGTGGGACCCTGCTGCAGGAGCAGGGTGCAGGGTGGGGGGCATAGGCAGAGCCGGGGGGGCCCTCACCCTGGCCCCCAGCGTTTGGAGAAGGGCAGCACCGCAGGGGCCGGACGGACAGTAACGGAGAGTTAAAAAGCCCTCCCCCAAAAGATTCCCCCATTCCCTGGCACAGCGGTAAAAAGGCACCCTTGATTATTTGGGAGACCGTTGCTTTTCTCCCCTTAAAAATATATCATTGTCCATAGATTGACTCTAAAAGATATGCTCTCCCTCCATTTAAAAATTCCCCCCCCCTCCCTGAGAGCCCTCCATCCCCTCGAGGCTGGGAGACCACGGCAAGGGGGAGGGGGGCAGGGTTCATGTAAGGCCATGGAGAGGTGGGGGGGGGTGGGACATTACATTAAGGCTTCTATGGGCCACCCCCATTGGGAGTCACAGCCTTTGGTGACACTGAGCAGGGATGGGATAGAGGGCGTGTGGCCCCCCCACAAGGCAGGGGAACCCTGCTGGTGAGTGGAGTGGCCCCATTGCCACGGAGGCACTGTGGGAGTGGGGGTTTGAGGCCACCAGAATTCCCACCCCCGTGGGAAGAAAGTGAGGTTGGAGGGGGTGATTTTGTATCCCTTCCCCAGGCACCTCTATTGCAGGGGGGACACATACAGACATGGCGTCCCAAGGCACATGGAGGCATTGAAAACCAGGGGCTCAGCCTCCCCAAAATGCACCTCTGGAGGTGGGGAGGGGGCACCAGAAGGCACAAAGGGCTGTGTGGAGTGGTGCCTCCCCAAAGTTATCAGCTGCACAGAAGGCAGAGCTGGGGGCACGGCAGTGACACCAAGACCAATGGGACCCAAACTTGGGCTGCCAGTCTCCCCATTGGACTAAGACTGTGGGGACCAGGTTCCCCCAAAAGGCAGTGGAAAGCAGCAGCTGCTTAACTCCCCTCCCCACTGCAGGGGATGCAGAGGGGAAAAGGACCTGAGAACCATTTTGGGGAGGGGGGGGCAGCGAGAGGACGGGACTCCTCCAAACATGTCCCCAGCGGGTCACCCCGGGCACCCCTTCTGCGTGGAGCACCCACCGTGACCATTGCAGCGGGGAATGGGAAGGTGATGGGGGGACACCGGGAACCCCGCAGCCCCCCAGTGATGCTGCCACCGGGCCACCACTGCCGGCCACGCTGGGGCACCACTAGCTGTTAGTCCGCTGCTTCTTGAGCACTGTGTAAACGTCGTCCACTTTGCTGAGTCTCTCGAAGAAGGGCAGCAGGTCCAGCAGCTCCGTGTCTGCCATGTTGTCGAACCATGAGGCCACCGGCACCTGCGGGCACAGCCACTGGCTCAGGACCTTGCGTCCCTTGTAGCCCCATTGTGCCACCACCCAGACCACCCCCCCCCCACAGGGTACGTACAGCGTTGTCGGGGTGGAAGATGTAGGAGGCGGGCGAGTTGTCCACGATGATGATGCGGCGCAGGTCGCGGCCCAGGCGGCTCAGGTCTTTCACGTAGTTGCCCCGGTGGAAGACGCAGGACTCGCGGAAGAGCCGGGCACGGAACGCCCCCCCATTTATCCAGCAGGTCGGCCACGGGGTCCGCATACTGCGAGGAGAGGGGAGGTCAGCAGGTGGCCAAAGGGAATCGAGGTGGCTGTCAAGGTTCAGTGGTCCCTTGGGTGGTTGGGCAAGGGAGACAAACGGTGGCCAAAGTCCGATGGTCCCAAGGTCAGTGGGTGGTTGGCCAAGGGGGACCCAGCGGTGCCCATGGGTGGTCACCAAAAGGGACCACTGACATCCAGCATCCAGAGGTGCCCATGGGTTTGTCACCAAGGGCCAGAGGTGGACAAAGGTCCAGTGATGCCATAGGTTTGCGGCTGCAGGGGACTCATGGTGCCCAAGGAAGGGGACAACAGGGTAACTGGAGCTGCCACTCACCTTGGCCAGGCTGGCGGTGAAGAGCACACACTCAAACAGCTCTCCCATGCGCTGCAGGAACTCGTCCACATGCGGCCGCTTCAGCACATACACCTACAGGCACAGGCATTGAGGGACCCAGCGGCACATAACCCTAACCCTACGGGGGTTGCCAGCACCACCCCCCTGTGACCACTCTGGTGGAGCCCCACACCACAAAGGGCACCACGTCCTGACCCCGGTCAGCAGCAGGGAGGAGACATGCCCTGTGCTGGAATGAGGGGACACCGCTTGCTGACAGTCAGGGGTGCCCGCTATCCCTGGCATCTCCAGGGTGAAGCGTTGGGCGGGCTCCGGAGCCAAGTAACCTAGAACAGGCTGACTGCCAGATCACAGCCTATCCTGGATTACTTGAACCCAGCGCCAGCCTCTTTGGGGGGCACCCCACCTGACCCCCAAACTCCTCCCAAGCCCTCACTGCACAGCCCCATACCTGGTGCATGATACCATCAATTTCCACCGGAATGATGAAGTCAGCGTTGTTCACCGGCTGCAGAGAGCACAGCGGGGTCAGCGTGGGGTAGGGGGCTCCCATGGCCTGTAAACCTCCCTTCCACCCCAATAGGGGTGCTCCCACCTTGAAGGAGCTGTGCACCAGTGTCTCGTCCAGGTCGATGACCACACACAGCTTGCTGGCATCCTGAGGCTTGATCTCGGGCAGGAGGTGCTTGACCGCAGCCTGCAGCAGGGGGGCACAGCCAGGGGGTCGGTGGGGGGGCGAGGGGCACCCTCTTCCCTTCTGCCTTGTGCCCGGGTCAGGCAGCAGTGTCTCCTTCTTTAGTTACAGGGGGCTGGGGCACGGTGGTCGAGTGCCCCTGGATCCGCCCCCATTTTGGGGCAGGAGTTCTGGAAGGGGGTACCTTGGGCACGGTGCCATTCTCCTCCACCAGCAGTGGGGCGTTGTTATTGACGGAGAAGGGCTCAGCATCATCGTGGCACAGGCAGCAGAAGAGGGACTGGAGGATGCTGCGGCCCCGAGGCTTCTTGGCAGCGGCCGGGGGGCTCTGGGCACCTGCGGTATTGGGGAGCACAACAGGGGTTGGGCACCACCAGGATCCTACAATAGATGCCCTCTCCTGAAGCTGGGGGGGAACTCCTCGAGGTGGGCAACCCCCCGGGGGGTGCTGAGACCCCACGGACACGCGTGGGTTGTGCTGTAGGAGGGGCCGAGCCAAAGGGGAGGGGCCTAGCCATCTTTCTTCCCGCCTCCCCGCCAACTGTTCGGCTTGCTCATTGGCTGGTGCAAACGACCCGGAGGCGAGGAGCCAATCGCGGTGAAGCACACCCCGCTGGGTGCCGTTTCCTGAGCCCCCATTGGTGGATCGCAGGGAAACTGAGGCACGGACACCTTCAGCGCGGCCGGATCCTGCCCCAGCCCAAGCCCGAGGGTCGGGAGCGGGGCAGGGATGCTGCCGGGGGGTGAGACGGCTGCCGACCCTCATGGTTCTGTTCCTCCGAGACTCGCAGGGCCCTGGGAACCCCCACAGTGGGCCAGGGGCTGCCCCCCCTGCGATCCCACGCCGGGACGCCACGGAGCCGCGTCCCTCCGTGCCTCAGATTCCCCACGGCGCTTCCCCCGCCCCGCTCTCCCCCAATCACCCCAGGAGGGACGCAGACGGGGAATGACGCGTGGAGCAGTGCAGACGAAACCCCCTTCCCGTGTCCCCGCGGCCCCGTCCCGGTGCACGCAGCCCCGCGGGGCCGCACTCCAGCTGAGGCCGACCGCAACTCATCACACGCTCCGCGCCCGTCGCCGCGCACGGGGGGCGGGGGGGGGCACGTGGGGGACCCTAAGCAACGCGGAGCAAAGGGTCTGACCCTTGGCCCTATAGGAGACAGGGCGGATGGGGGAAGGCTGGGCTGTCACCGTGTACCCCATAGTGCCATGCAGCGAGAAGAGGGGGAGGTTCGTGGGGGGGGGAGGGAGGGGGGTGGACGCACAGCGGCGGCGGGGGCCGAGGAGCGATTTTCCAGATTTAGCCCCCCCGACCCTCCCCTAAAGCAAAACCCACAGAGGGAGGAAGGGAGGAGGAGGGGATGTGGGGGGGTCCCGATGCCGGATTATTTAGAGGAGGGGGGCATTACCTTTCTCCTGCAGCGGGGCGGTCACCTCCTCCTTGCTAACCTGGGTGATGATGGACTGGTGGTCCATGGGGGGGAGGGGGAGGGGGGGGCAGGAGCGCGGAGCTGCCCCCCCCGGCTCGGCCCCCCGGGGAAGGGGGAGGGGGGGGGGGGGGGGGCGGGAGGGGCGCGGGGCGGGGAGGGGGGGGCGGGCGGCGGGCGCGGGGCGGCGGGCGCGGGCGCGGGGAGCGGCGGAGGAAACTTTGTTACAACATGGAGTTTCCTCCGCACGGTTTTTTGCTACAAACATGGAACCCGGACGCGGTTTCAAGGAACCCCTTAAAAGGGCAATGCCAACTCCGTAACCCAAACCCGCTTCCCCCCCCCCCTTCACACCACCGTCCCCATCCGGCTCACGCCCCGTGTAGGAGGAGCAGGGGGTCGCCACTGCCCGCACGTTTCGGGGGTCTCGAGGTGCTGGAAGTCCCCTCCGCAGATCCCCCACCCACCGCCGCACAGCCCCGCTCCCTCTGCCACCACGTTGTCCCCACCCCTCAGCAGCTGCCGAGGATGCACCGCTGCGGTTTTCTTTCCCTCCCCGACAATCCGCAGGGAACTCGGGGTCACCCCACGAGGACGCGCCGTGGGGTGTCCCCGTTTGTCCCCCCCCGACCCGGCCCGGTGGCGACGCCCGTGGGTCCCAGCTGTCCCCTGGCTCTGAGCGACTGTCTGGGGCGCGCTCCGGTGGGCTCGGGAGCAAAGCCTCGTCCCTGCGCGGTGCCACCACCAACCCCACGGAGACATCGAGGGGAAAAATCCCCCCATCCTGCCGGGCTGGCAGCTGTGATAGCAGGCAGTGCTGCCCCCGTGCCCTGAGGCTGCGATGTCCCCTGTCCCCGAAGAGGAAGAGGAAAGAAGCTGCCGTGCTTCCTCCGGGCCCTATTTCGGGCCGGATCCCGCCGCTGTCGCTGTCCTTTTCCGTACGGGGATGCTGAAGGTCTGGGCCCCACAGGGGCACACGCAGAGGCCGCACGCGCTGCCCGCTCTGTGATCCCGCACGAGGAGGAAGGCCTCGCGGTGCGGTGACAGCTGGCGGCCCTGGTGACCGCGGCGCCGGCCCCAGCACGACGAAGCCCGACTTCTAATTAACTAATTAATGCAATTAGCGAGGCTCCGAGGCCAGGCTGGGAGTCAAGCACTCGAAGCATCAAGCATCCCTCCAGCCGGCTGCACGCTCGGGTACGGAGTGGGGGCTGGGAACAGGATGGGGACATGGCCTCATGCTGCATGTGTCACCGTCCCCATAAGGACCACAGCGTCTCCGCAAGGACCTCTCTGTCCCCACGAGGACCAGGCTGTGCCTCAGGCTCTTAGAGAACCATCTGCTACAGCCGCCCCCTACTCTAACCCTAACCCTGCCACGAGCTCAGCCGCCCTTGGGACACCCCGTCCCCTGCTGTCCCTGTGCTCTCAGAGCCCCTCCGTGCCCCCGAGTCTCTCTGCCCTCCCCACTCCATGCAAGGGATGCCCCTCGCGCGGCCCCGAGGCCGTGGGAGGAGGATGGGGGACGGGACACACGGGGACACCCTCGACCGGCTGTGGGCCCCACCGGCCCGGCTCCTCCTTCAAGCAGCACACAGCCGGGCCAACGCGGAGGGGGGTGGGGGGGGAGGCACC